>NW_013667024.1:124354-135327 GCF_000517525.1 Limulus polyphemus
AACACACACGTCTTCAATAAACGATGTAATATCATTGGTCAGTGTATTATAAACACACACGTCTTCAATAAACGATGTAAATGTCATTGGTCAGTGTATTATAACACACACGTCTTCAATAAACGATGTAATGTCATTGGTCAGTGTATTATAAACAGGATATATTTACAATCTCCATCTTCTTAAAAAAATACACGTACTGACCACGAATTAGTAAATGTAAAACTTACTCATTAGGCCCGTTTCTTGATTATTAATCAAGTTTCATTCCCGACATAAAACGCCCAACACCAAGATTGTTAACATAATATGGCAAAATTAAAATACACCACGTTATGTACAAATTTTAAGGCATAAACCAGCCCTCTACCGATGCATTTTATGTGTTAAATAAAGCAAATGTAATCTGAGAAACAAAATATCGTTCGTTTCAAATAATGGAAGTAATTTCAGTATGTTATAACAATGCAAATATTGTCTAACCTGTCCTTAAACATACTTGTGATTAATAACCTCTGTGGTCAAGTGTTACAGATAAATATATCTTATGCCATACTCATTAACACTCAAAACGTGTATTAATTTATTTTCTTTCAGTTTTTAGTTGATTGAGTACAAACTTAAGTATTTTCATACGTTCGAATAAGTTTAGGACCCTAGGCTTACGTTGAGTATTTTATTCCTCGACGTTTCGGTTATTCAGTTCAACAGTTCCAAAAAACATCAGGGAATAACAACTTTACATCTTAAGTCTAGGACTAATCACAGTTTAAAAATAGTCTACATTTCAACCTCAACAGGGAAGACTAAAATTCGCAATAAAACTTTTTTTGCTTTGGCAAAACAAAACAAAAATCAAACTTGTTTTGACAATCAGTGATGTCCATTTCACTACCTATTAAAAGCTAGTCTCTAGGCTAAACGTGTTCAATCTTAAACAAATGTGGCACTAAAGCTGATGATGTTTCAATAGATATACATGGGATATAATCAAACATGCGTTATGTACACAATTTCAACCGCGTCCTCTTAAAGCCAAACCTTAGTAATCAATAGTTTGATTATTTATGTATTAGAATAAATATTTTAATCATGGCAACAATACAAATTGTGTTTATTACTTTAATATTATTAATGTTCATTATATATTTTAAAGTATTATGATTTATAAGTTAGGCCTGGAAGGGGTCGACCTCGGCCACAGCAGTACAATTGGTTATGCTAGCGGGGATCGATCCTTGTAGACCTATCTCATAAACCTGAAACACCAGAAGTGGTACATATGTATGTATCGATAAAAAGATACCACCACAAGGATAAGGCTGGTTTTCATATAGGCAGCTACATAGTTTGTTGAGCCTTCTTTAATTCCACAAGAAATGTTTGATTCGGTTTAACTCGCATTTTTATTGATCAGAAACTCCAGTATTTCGGCTTGAATTGTCTAGATAAAGATTACAGAGCAATTTTATGCTTTGAAAGCATTAGTTTCTTTTGTTGAATCAAACCATTTTTGTTTCTTTTGTAGAAATCAAGAGGGCTATAAAAACTGTGACTGCCCAAGTCTCACCTCTTATGTGTGTGTGTGTGTGTGTGTGTGTGTGTGTGTGTGTGTGTGTGTGTGTGTGTGTATATATATATATATATATATATATAATATGTGTGTATGGTTTCTTGGTTGTTAAATAACATTTGAAGTTAATGATGTTAGATCTGGCAGTGATGACTACACAACTGGAACTCTACATGAAATCTCATAAGTTGAGGTTTCATGGAGTCTAATCAAACACTGGGTAAATGAACACCAGGGCTATAATATCGAAGCTACGTTTAAAATTATGGTACGTTAATGACAGTGACGTCACAAGACGAACTGATGACCTTACAACTGGAAGTTATGCATAACTGGCCCGTAATCACTTCTGTGACCGCTAGCTTTGGATCTTGTGGTTCGGTGGGAAAATTCTGAGAAGCGTTCTGGATCACCCGGTTGAGGCATCAGCATTACCGGTTGTAGGTTCATGAATTTCCGGGAGGTAGTAGACTGATTATCAGGTACAAAGGCGGTGTTCATCTCTCCTACACAGGCACATACACAAAAGAAGTACATTTATTGCTCAATAAACTAGATAAATATTTGACGCCGCAGACAACGTTTTCAACAGTAATAGTAATAAAATATCTAGCACGTTCACTTTTATTTTATTAAGAACTATTTTTCTATGCGCAAAAATACACAGAAGTGAGGAAACAAGTTCAAGCACGTTTTGGGATCAATTTTAATTTTTTCATAAACTTGTGTGGTAGTTGTCTTGCTAAACGTAGCTGAATTTAGTGATAATGAAAATAATATTTGGTACTTGAAGCATTTAGAATTTATGTACAGTAACATTTTAAAATATATCACTTTCAGTAGAGACGTATGTAAGTTTGAGCGTATGAAAACAAAGTCAATAGATTCAAAGTAAACAAGCCAGCATCAGTTACAATGAGATTAGTCTTCGGTTATGATTACTTACCTGCAATTTTTTTTTAAGAATAAAATATACTGTATATTAGACATTAAAAGTGCGAGTTATCTCACGATAAAACGAATATTTTCCGTGTAATTAATCACTTAAGAATAAACATATTAAAGATTCACAATTATTCTCAAGAAAAAAGTCGAGTTCTTGCAAAAACGTTCCAAGAGATGGAAGCACTGATGCTATACTTATTTTAGTCATTTTCACTAATAAAACAAATTTAAAACTACAGAAAACTAAGCCCCCCTTTTTTATATTTAACTTCGCTTATTCTACCAATGAAACAATTAAATTACACATGTGTTTTTCAAACAAATTTGCGAAAGGAAAAGAAAATGATAATTTCTCAGTTTTGCACACTGTTTAATTTATTTCAAATATCTTAAACCGTACGAAGAACTTGACACGATACTGACCTCTATACACCGATCCATTCGGAGGGTACTGTTCTGGTACTACTTTCACGTAGCGCGTGCCCAGAACAAAGGCTAGTGCCGCCAGGACCACACAGTCACATACTCCAATAATGGCCAGAATGTAAGCCCATCGGACTCCACACTGACCAGGGTCATAGTTATCAGATTCAGGACCACATACCTCCTTCACTACGTCACTGTCCCAACCAGCTGGAAAGGTTAACACTCCAACTACCATACATACCGCTAGGGTGCGAAAAGAAATGTGTATACATATAAAAATCAGACTGCTGAACTGTAAGAAGGAAGTCAACATCTTTAAAACCTTAAAGTTGTTTTAGTGTCAATAATCATTATTATTATATAATAAACTATCAAAACCTATTGTAATGAAGAAAAATGGCCGTCTTACACACTTAGAAAGGAAATAAGTATCCTTATGATAAAAATAATTAACATTCTTTTAATGTCATTAGTATACATGTCTCCTCTATCTAGAACAGCGATTCTCAACCACCTTGCCGGTCCGTGCGATTTCATGAAACAAAAACTGATAGAATAGTGATATACAAGTCCTAATGGTTTGTCGTTGTACAATGAGAGCGGGCCAGTTCTGTCGAAAATGTTGACCTGGATAACTACAATGGGCACATACATCGCATACACTACATTACCTGTTTTAATCTTGAAAAATGTGACATTCCACCTTCAAACTTTCTAAATATTATCAGTTTCAAGTTTCCGATAAGTTATGAAATACTTAAACATATGTTTTTTTTTGTTTTTATTGTGTATCTAAAAAAATATACACCTGGAAATGGGAAAGTAGAAGTAACGGACGTAAAGGTGTGATCTTTTAGACAAAGGACGTTAATACACATAAAAAAAACATGTTCACCACACTGAATACACTAGGCAATGGCCATCATACATGAAGATGTAATACAAGAGGTTAAGAAACACGGTAATTGTGAAGTGAACCACACGTGTGGGTAATGGAACACATACAGAAGCAAAATAGTGCATTTATTGGTTCAAAAGACAACAACTTCGTGGGTAAAGTGCGCGATCTTGTTCTCACAATAATCGGTTACTGTAGACCTCTATAGTTTACAACATGAAACAGTACGAAAAATTACACAGAAGCGCCATAGTTAATACTAGAATAACTTCAATAAATTCACACATCTACAGGAAAACTTTTGTAGTTTATTTTCTGCGATGTTTCGACCAGACATTCTTTCGTCAGGCAGTAAAGACAGTGTTACAATTGATTTGGGCTCAGAAATAATCGTCATAAGTTATGATAACACAAAGATTCTAATTACACACGTTCAACGAGGAGGACGAAACATGATAAAAACTGTTGAACTTATTACTTAAATATTATTAAAATTAGTTAAAATATGGAAAAGTAACTAGAACTACAACTGGACTTAAAAATATAAACATAGGAAAATAAACATAAATTCGCAAAATAATCATGCGAAGGAAAACTTTTGCATAAGTAAAGTTGAAGAGGGATATTTAACCAGGAGTATAAAGTAAGGTAAACGCGTCTACAGAAATGGTTTAAGGGACGAAATTAGAGAAAGGGTTGACGGAGCTGTACAAGTACTTGAAAAGAAATCATTCGTTTATACCACAAGGGGATTTGGTGTTGAGCTGGAGGGCAGTGTTCAAGGCTTTCTCGTGTTGAGTACCATGTCGGAGGTACCATTAATTACTTCTTATCCATTCTCTTAATAATTTTAATAATATTTACTTGATAAGTTCAACATCCTGAGGATGACACGTTGCAACGTCCAAACATGTTGAGTCGTCAACTTTTAAAGGCCATAGATAGGCCTAAATAAAAGGTTTTTGTGTACCAATTTTAACGTTGAATATTATCTATGATTAACTTTATACACAAGTGCCAAAACACAATAATAAAGTTCAACAATGTTTTGATCAGCATTTTTGTCACTGTGTAACTAGAATCTTTGTATTATCTAAACTTTTAACAATTATTTCTAAGCCTAATTCCATTGTAACACGAAATTTACTACCTGACGAAGGGCGTCTGCTCGAAACGTAGCAGAAAATATACTAAAATGTTTTCATTTAGAAGTGTATTTATTCTTCATTATAATTTATTCAAGTTTTTCTCTCTCATCTTGCTGAACAACACTCGGTCAACAGTTAAATACTAAAAAGTGAAAAATTAAGCAACGTTTTTGACAGTTTTAACATAGTGTGATAAAAGGATTTCCTAATTGTAACTTAAACAGAATTGCATATACTATTATCCAAAATTTTCAAGAAAAAAATTATTATACAATGGTGTCGCTTTCACACAGATTTTATCATCTGCTCTGAAAAGTTTTCATGTTAACAAAAAAATAAGAACAAATGTCTGTAACGGTTGAAATATTTTAACTCCCAATTCGTTGTCAGTTGTTGCAAAACAATTTATTAAATATGTATTACAACTAGATGTCTTGAGACTCACTTAAACTAGGAATTAGAAAATTTCATAATATTCTAAACATTTTTATGAATAACAAAGAAACACGGCATTTTATTCGGTTAGCTCAGTGATACATCATGTAGCATTTTCAAAATCTTGTGAATATTACGTCATTTTCAAATTTTGTGTAAAATAATTTATTAATAATGAGTGACTATTACATTATAATTGGAAGTAAGAATATTTCGTATTATTATTATTATTATTACTAAACAAAACTGCTCTCTGCGTTAATATATCGAAGCACATTCACGTTTATTCCACTGAAATAAGCAACCAAAAGAAATGAAACATTTCGTGAGCGTTATGACAGCTGTGGTAATGTTTTATTTCGTGAATGAATGTGTTCTCATGTCTGGTTGATTGAAAACGGCGAAACGCCAATAACGAGAACGAAATCAACTTCTCCGAAATGTTGTCTAGAGTCTGCCATCTTTTCTATGATGGTTGTCTTCTAAATAAATGTTTTCATTTTCCCGAAAAGTGGCCAAATGCCGCCTGGAGGGTGTCACTTGTTTTAAAACCACTCACACAACTACACAGTAATGTGTTGTCTGTCAATCAACCAGTAGACAATAAAATGACGTCACATAAGGGACGCTTAACGTTGCAATTTGTACTGTCGTGATGTCAGTAAAACGTGCATATATCATGAATCACGAGAAGAATTATGCACTCTGTAAGCTACAACACAGCATGACATATGAACTTTAAAAGCAAGAAATAAAAATATTTGATACTCAGGAGTTGTAACGTCGAAACATGTAGAGTCGTCACATTTTTGAATGCCATAGATAGGCCTAAATAAAATGTTTTTAATTGTGTACCAGTTTAACTTTGAATATTATTTATGATTTTAACTTTATACACAAGTTCCAAAATACTATAATTAAGAGCATAATTATTTCAAACCTCAGAGGTGCTCTGTGTGTTTGATTAGGCCTAAACTTGTGGCCCGTCTACGTTTTGAGGTCAAACGCGAATAGCGTGAACTCCGATACTTCCTGAAAGAATTTCTCATGACATTATCACAGAAAAACAAGTCACGCTTGATTTTTTAACAGCGGAACACGCAATCGTAGAAATTCTCATACATTTGTCACCCAAAATAATCCCCATAACCTATTACCATACTAATAAAAATTGATGCTACGACAGATATACCTAAAAAAATCACACGGCTTATCATTAGCTATATCATACGTTTAGAACATCTGCCTATAATGCCCTTATATAGTTTATTGTGAAAACCAGGTGATAGGAGGCTACAATCCCGGATGCATTATAGCTGATCCTCGAAGATCCGATTTCTAGTTTTTTCACTGCTAAATATTTTATTTCTAAAACCAAACACGAACACCTGACAACAATTTTTTTTACAACTAAAAATTTGTAACACAACCTCTTTGCATTAATATTTATCAAAAAAATTGTAGTTCATTAGCTCGAGTTTCCTAAGATACAATTAAACCAATCAAATCCAAGATATTTCCTTTGTATAAGATTTTGCTCCATTTTATTTAAAAAATGTATTCGTTTGATTTTTAGTTGCTGTATTTTAGTCGTTTTAACTTCAGTTTCTTGAATATTGTACGTTTTTCTGTTTGCGAGTTTATTGTGCTAACTAAACCGTACCGAATTACGTTTATCCAAGTAGTCCAACTTCCAAGTATCGCAATAACACAAAAACAAAACGAAAAGTTGTCTAGGACTGTAGTAACAACTAGCCTGGTTGTCCTTTTGTGTTTCAGTTTTGCTCTATATTACAACCTGGTTGTCAGATTCTCATCACGCTCACTGACACACACACACACACTGGTTCACTTGGGTTTCAGTATGTTTAAAATGTGTTTCGCTTTCGTGCCCTCTGCTTTTATCAGTAATTCTTTGAAGTAGTTGGTCTCACTCACGTCGTTGATCTACCAACAATGCCCTGTGTTGGAAGTAGGATAGTGAAGTAATAAGATTTTGGCGTAGAGCCATACACGCAACCCAAATAATGAACTACAACAGCATGTAGGAAATACACTTCTAAATCATGATCACACAAACACACACACACACGTGTGTGTGTGTGTACCATGTAATTCTCCATAATATTCCCTTATAGATAATTACAACTATAACAAATCAAATCATTTAAGCATTGTTAAAAATGAAAGAAAAAAAAACTACTCTGGTTACAGTATATTTAAGAAAAGGCCGAAATCAAGTGGGTAAAAGTGTTCGGACAGTCACGTGCAACGACAGGAAAATGGTCCGTGACATCAGGTTCTTCACGCTGGCACACATATGTTGGGTTAATACCACACTGCATTCCAATAGCCAAAATCTAAAGGTTTCTATGACAATCTGCATAGTCATGCCACTTGTTTAAAAAACCCAAAATACACAACTTTACTTGCATGATGATATGTTTAACTGTGACCGTTCTTCCGGTAACAACTTGAACTACCGGAATAAAAGTAGCTTGGACACAAAAAATATGTAACTTGAGATGTAAAAACAACATGGGTGTGACTTCCAACACAACTTGTGACGTATTGGAACCGAAATTAGATGGAATTAAATATTACCCATTATCTCTGTCAAGAAATAATCGTAACAAAAAAAAAAAACTTACATTACCTGATGCTACAGTAAATACATTCTAGAACAACATATTGTAAAGTTATATCATACTGGGTTATTACTTATATTTTGCTATAAGTATATTCAAGTACATATTTTCCTTAGTAGCACAAAAAGTGGGAACAAAATGTAATTGAACCTAAAAGGGGGGGGATGAAGCGTAAAAACAAGTACTTAACACGAAGTATTATAAAGGTAACTTAAAAAATACTTTATATCACTGTCTTGTATTGTCATGTTTAGTTCTCATAAAAGTTGAATGTACAACATTCTCCATGCTCTGTTGAAAACATTTTAATTCGTATCAAAACTCGCAAGAAACGTAATGAGTTTGTAAAAGTTACCAAGACAACACTCGTGCATGTCTAATGAAATAAATCATGTGACTAAGAACAAACACACTGAATGTTAAGACTTCAGGTGGTTTATTGTACACAGTTATGACTTCTCAATAATTAAAACGGTGCTAAACCATAACATCATTGTTACACGTTTCTTAACAATAGTATTGTTGTTAATTGACTTTTATCTCTTTCTTTTGGACAGCATTATTTGTAGTGCTTTTCTTCCTAAGTACAAGCAGACCCATAAAATGTAGAACACGAGGAAACATACAATAGATAGCACAATTTATGGAAATACATTTCGTCTCTAAATTATATAGACTATATGAAGCCTATTATTTATTATTTTTTTACAAATTACAGCTTTTACAATAAAGAAATACATTCCTTCTTACTGTAAAAGCTATAACTCGCAATAAAATAATACTTATAATCATTGAGTTTTTTTTTTACAAACTAGGTAGTAGGACATTTCCCACAGTGGGCCCCCTCTTTCCTGCCCCATCACTGAAGGAAATATATGTGCTAACGTTTTGATGTAACATTTTTATAACTTTTAAAAAATGCTCTGCTCATAACCAGCAAGTAAACTCAAAACGAAACTATATGAAGCCTAGCCTTATTGTTTCAATTTGCCCTTGCACACGGTTACTGGTAAGAGGTGAAAATCCCGAAACCGGAATAACTCAGTGAAAAGTGGCAAATTGAATGATAAATACAAAACTAAGTGTGAAGCCCAAAGATTGAAAGTAAGAAGAAATTAATACGTTGGAAACACTCATAATAAATTTTTCACACAATTGCCTGGAAAAAAATTATCTGTTGTCTATGTAACTTGAATATTATAGTAATTTTATCGTTAAAATTAAACATTTTAATGCTGGTGTTAATTTAAAAACGTGTATACTTAGTTTGATTTGAAATATTAGTAAAACCAGCAGAAGCGCAGTCCTACGGGCGGCTGTTAGTGTTAGTAATTACTAACCGTATTATTCATACCTCACTTCAAAAAAAAGGAAAAGTGAACATTTTCTAAAAAAAAGAGATTCTTTTTCTGGGAAGTACTGCACGGGAAAAAGTTCGGATTGTGCTCTTTAGTCATATACAAGTCATTGCATCAAAATGATTCAATGTACAGAGCTGAAAATTTGCGTAAATTTTACCGATATAAACTGTAATGTTTTTTTATATATTAAACGTGGTACCGTTTATTGAAAACAATTTTGAAGAACTCCACTTTCTCAGTACTACGTTTCAAAATTACAACAATAAATATATAATCAAACCCTCATGTGCAGTCCTAGTGAAAGTCGTGTTCTTCTTGTGAGGAGAGTACTTTTATTTAAAATTGTTTGCGGTGTCATTCAACAAATAGCGCAGAAGTTTTGGTTACATACTGACATACACGCTACGTCCATTATGGTAAGAAGATAAAAAAAATTAAGTGACAATGTAAATTAAGACTTAAAAACTTACCCTTTTTCAAAAATTTGTTTAGTTGTTTTCTGGTTTTTAGTCTTTATATTTAAAAGCAGCCTGCGATACTACGAAACTGGTTAAATTAACAAGAATTTAATAATAAAAAAAAACGGAGTTTTCTTATATTCTTGAAGCGAGACCTCTTTCGGGTTCATTTTTTTTACATGAAGTATTTTAGAGTATTAAAGGAGGTATTTGTATTCAAGACACTTTCTGGGAGGCATTGGCATTCCGCTGATAAAGGTTTAATAAGCCTATGAAGTGACTGGGTCACAAGTTTTTCAACGTTTCCTGTTCCCCTACTGCTTACCTGTATAACTAGCGGTCAGTGACCTCGAGAGAACAGATGAAACACTGCAAAGAAGTATTTCTAGTGATTTTCCGTACTATCTTTAAATGGACAATATTTTCTCTAGCCTTTCAGTACACCTTTCGGATGTTTCGGTAGAAAGATGTCCAGTGGTGAAGAAAAGAGAAACATCTTTTATCTACATAAAAATTGCGACTGACAATGTGATAAATTTACAAAGTTTAGGTATTAAACTTTAATGTTTATGGAAGTAACGACAAAATTTGACCACAGATAACGTCTTAATGTATACTTGGAATGTGTTTCGTTACTTTCTGGCGGCTTACGTAAGGACTGCGATGTTTCCTCAATTTTAACCAACAAAATTTGACCACAGATAACGTCTACTTGGAATATGTTTCGTTACTTTCTGGCGGCTTACGTAAGGACTGCGATGTTTCCTCAATTTTAACCAACAAAATTTGACCACAGATAACGTCTTAATGTATACTTGGAATGTGTTTCGTTACTTTCTGGCGGCTTACGTAAGGACTGCGATGTTTCCTCAATTTTAACCAACAAAATTTTACATGTTTGATATTCCATAAGTACGCGTTTCACAGGGAAAGAAATGTTTACAGTTTTCATATTTATGGAAAGATCCTACACTGTAGAATAAGAAATATATAATAGCTTGACGTGAGTTTAGATGACAAAAAGTGATACCAATTCTCTGTTGAATCAAATCGTCGTGTGTGTGTGTGTGTGTGTGTGTGT
>NW_013667024.1:135809-137581 GCF_000517525.1 Limulus polyphemus
TACGTCGTGTGTGTGTGTGTGTGTGTGTGTGTGTGTGTGTGTGTGTGTGTGTGTGTGTGTGTGTGTGAGAGAGAGAGAGATAGTTTTTGTCGTTAAACGTAAATCTACACAATGGACTATATGTAGTATGTCCACTGCTGGGATTGAACCCCGAAATTTAACATATCATTCATCTTATGGTATGATATTTGTATTGCCTGTTTTGTTATTAAGCGAAAAGCTGCCAAGTCGGATTAGGACACTGTATTTTTGTGTCCCACAAAAAAAAAACAAATACGTCAGGTGTTCATTCCCAATTCTCTTCAAATGTTGAAAATCGCTTACCGGTAGTTAACTTCTGATGGTATAACTGTTCATTAGAGTAGAACAAAACACTCAAGATAATTAGACTGCGACTGAAGATAACAGAAAAATCACTAAGTAAAATTTAATATTACAACGCTCTCGCGAGATAATGAGAGAATAAAGCTGACGGGTGCCAAAAAACAAAATAAAACAACAAAACGGACATGTAGAAAAGCCAAATAATTTGTGTAAGACGAGACATTAAACAAAATATAATCTGTAGCGTGAGTATCAATGCAGGTCTTGGTTGGTTCATTCACCTTTTAGACATTTCCTTTTGGAACTATCTTACTCAGCCAACCAAATTGGGTTTATGGTCCCAGATGTTTTGTTCTTTCAGTTCCGAGTATACAGTTTCGTAGCCTACAGATCTATATTTTTAGTACGTACTTCAAATCTGAGTTATAAATCAGGCGGTTTGTAATAGCTATTAGCTGAGAATAAGTTTTTTTTCCTGTGTTTAATCTTCCATGAAGATAGCGCGCGGGAGAGGGGAACAGTTTGTATACAAGCAATGAAGTACCACTCTTACAACTGTTATAAGTTTGGCATTGTATTCTTATGAATAACATGTTATTAGAGTGAAGATCTAAAGATATCAATTTAAGACAGGTCCTAACAACAAGAAATGGATACTAACTACGAACTATAAATAGGTCACAAGCCATCAATATGCTTGGTACATGACAAACCCAATAGAAAACGTGAAATTATCTCTGTATAAATCATACAACGGTCCTATAAACAATAGTCTCAAAATAGAACAAGTCAATGAGGTTTAAAAAACGAACACTTTTGTTTCTGTTACTGACCATTCAGTGTAGCCTACTGTAACCTTTTCCTTCGAGCCAAAGGAAGCCAACACAAGCGAAAAAAATCAATGTATTTTAGTTAAACCTACCTTCAATATACAGAACATGCTGATGTGGTATGTTTGTGTTCCTAGCTTTGATACATGATATAACTTACAAAAACGTGTTTTTTTCGAAACTCACTTAAATTCGAGGATGAAGAGAAAAATGTCTAAGCTGGCGAAGTCAGAAGGCTTATTAGGCCTAACAAAATGTCATGAAAATCACGTTTCATTGTAGATGTTTTTAATCACAGTAATCTTAATTAATTATGGGTTTTTTAATCTAGTGTATAAAAACATAGAATTTCAGTTGTTTTTTTTCTTGAATCTGTCACAAGTCACTGCTTACGGGAAGCTTTTCGTTCACTATAAGAATTAATCAGCAGCTCTGGATCTACCAAGTTTTTTGTTGTTATCCCCCCCCCCCCATGAAGTGCTGTTTATAAGTTGCCATTTAGATCTAGAAATTGACATGCACGTGTATTATCAAACGAAGTGCACTTAGTAAATTGTCGTGTAAAATAAATAAATAAATAAATAAATATATATATATATATATATATATATATATATA
>NW_013667024.1:137636-145498 GCF_000517525.1 Limulus polyphemus
CACACACACACACACACACACACACACACAAGACACACGTTAACAATTTACGTTCGCTTTCAAATTTACACTGATTTACATTTCAATGTCCATAAATACACCTGGAATCTCATATTACAGATACACGATTTACACAACCCATCAAGTAATAAAAACACACTTGGTTTCTCTACCTTCACTGACCTCTGTATTTGTATGTATCGACTTAAGTCACCAATTGCATTACCTTTTTGACACGATCATAATCGATAATGTTTGCGAAACATCAACATAACGACGAGACCCGATTTGTAAGCATCAATTTTTAGAAATGAACTAAAGTTTTGTTGTGAAGAGATATTAAATTTCCATGTAAAAGCCAAAGTTGTTTTAAAAAACTAAACAATATTGTAATACTAGTGATAAAGTAGTACATTATCAACACAGAAACGTCCTTCTTAAGACTTCTCCGAAGACGGAAGCAGTAAAGTAGGATAAAAAAACGAGTTAATAATTAATATATTGTGATAAAAAAATATTAAAAGATTGTCTAATTAATCATTACACTTGGATGATCTTGTATGTCACTTACCATGGCAACGACTGATATCCGATGTCCACAACCTTACTGTAAGTACTGGATGATATTTAAAAACCCTAACGTGAACAAATTATGAGTTCGGTTAAATGCTTATGTGTCAAGTATTTGACTGTTCTTAATTTAAACAGAACTGAACTACAGTGTAGTCGAGCGCTATCCGTACAATTAAAATTTATAACACACTTTTAAAAGCAAAACAGAGATTCACGTGCAAGCAAATAAGAGAAGGCGGGGTTTTACTACTCGGAAAATCGTGGAGGATGATATGGCGTAAGCATGAAATACATGATTCTGAGAAACATAATATTACGCAGTAAAACATGCACAGACAGAAAACTAGTTGAAGATAAAACAACAACAAAAAAACACGATAACATAGTTTTGTTGAGAAGACTGAAAACAGCATTTTCACAAAATAATTTTATTGTCAGACGTTTAACAAACAAGTCAAGCCCTTATTCCAGTTTCACCACACGCCTTTCAGAAACATGCAAGTGTAGTCATGAAAAATATACTCGTATAGTGCACGAAATACATTAAAAACATGTTCATCCCGTCGAACAAAGTAAATTTCTTCCATTACAGCAAGGGAAACAAATTTTTTATTGCATATTACCAGTAACGAGTGTCATACAAATGTCGCCATCTTTCCTTTATTAAAAATCTCGATAGAAATTTACGTTTTCACCAATATAACCAAAATCACTAGTTACGTTAGCTCTTAAAACTCATGAAATTAATTCAGTTTGAGTGATCTTGGTTGAGCCCTCTCAGAGGTTCAAAGAGGTCCTTGTCCATAAAAAAAAAAATAAGAATCATTACTCCAAAAGAAAAGTGAAACATAATTTGAATATTTAACTTGTATAGATAATTTGCAGCTCTAAGTTGAAAGTGTGTGTGTGCGCGCGCGTCATATTTTGGTCTAATTGGGAGGCACATAAAAATAAGTTGTGAAACTTAACAAATGCCAAAAATCAAGTGTAAGTTTAAAGCCTGGACCAAATGGCCCTCCCCTCCTTCTGACTGGCCCTAATCTTGGTTAGGGTAGTAGTAGTTGCGTTTTGAACCCGCGACCTGCAGATTGCTAGTCGAGCGCCCCCTATCCACCTGGCCATGGTTACGATAATATTTAATCTAATAAAACATTACCTTAAGAATATCGAATCGGTGAAGAAAGCTTACTTATTATTAACTAGTATCACACAAAGATCCCGTACATAAAACCATACTTGGCCAGTAACAACAAATGTTTTCCAGAAAACTTACTCCACAATAATTGTCAACGCAAAAAACCAACACATTTAGTGACAGAAAAGGTATAAATTCTTATCAAATCACTACGACAAAAAACTATGTATGCTTATACAATGAAAAAAAAAAAAACACTAAATAAAATATATAAACAAAAACACAAACTGACAAAAAAAAAGATTATGAAGTTTTGTCTTTATCTGATCGCCACAAATAAAAAAAAACAATAATTACATAATGTGCTTACACAAATTCTCGATATTTCAGTTATGATAATACTTTCAGCTAGAACTCACATAAAACTAACCTTCCGAAAGTTTTGAAATGTTTTTTTTTTTAATATGTTGAAATACAACTTCCTGACTTCAGACTTACTACTGAGCACTATGGGGGGGGGGGGGGAGAGAAATAAAGATGTGTTTAATAATACACTGATTTTCTAAAATAATTCATACATGCTCGGTAATTCTGGTACAGTTGTGACGTCATTACTTTATGTTGAAAGTAGGGGTGTTACTTTCATCCAACCCAGACAACCCAAATTTCGTTAAACTGGAAACACCCTGCCTACATTTGGGCCACTTTTGCTGAAAGAAGTTGCAACCTGTATATGTTTCCTCTACGTTGTTGCCACGTGTTGGTAACAGACTGTTTAACAACTATTAACTAAGATTCTGTTTAATAACTGTCTGCTATTGGATCAGTTTTAATAATCAAGAGCGAATGATGTTAGTGTCAACTGAATTAAAATACTTCATTCTTAGTAAATAATTAAATATTGCAATGATCTTCTCAGGCAGATTATCTATTACGAAATTGTAATTTTTTTTTTTTTTACTTTAAAACTATATATATATATATATATATATATATATTTATATTTATTTGAGGTATCTTCCTAGCCTCTGGTTAGTAAAGAAATGTGTTAAATTTGTTTGCGTCGACTTCGCACGAATGTCTACTCTTATACGAGTAGATTTTATTGACCAATAATGGAAATAAACTCTTACATGAATCGTTGTAATCAAGACATCTCCAAATCCAATATAATTATGTGCTGTGCAACTACACGTTAATCTAAAAACAAGCAAGTTACAAAAAGACTACGTGAAGACACATTACTATTAGCAGCAATGCAATAAATATTCTATTGACTCTCATAGCCCGTAGGTCAGCCGTATTCACATTTAGTTTTTACGTGTCTTCTTTGATTAAAATTTAAATAGTTCACCTGAAAAAAAAAAATCAGATAAGAACTTAAAAAAATACTTGTTTTCACCATGGGAATATGGAGGGTCATTCGCACACGTAAATAAATTGTTTATTACATAAAACGTACGAAAACGTTTTTACTTTTAAACCCAGGTTCAAAAAAAAATGTTTCGGAGTAAGTCAAAGAAAATTACAAACAACTAGACTGCATTTTTACATGCACTCTGGAAGTTGAATTAATTGGGTTAGTATATTTTAACAAACACTTTACAAAACCCGTTCTTGCATTTTTGCACTACATAATAGCTATAAATTCGTATGTTAAGGATTTTGGAAATAGTTTTTGAAGTATTGCTTTAAATTATTATTTTGCATATTTATTATTACTCGGAATTCTTTAATTCTTACTTTTTAGAATGAATGTTACACTAAAAAATAAATATTACAAAAATAGCTTGAACAGTTTGATAACCTAGGAATGTTATAGTGAAGTAAATTACTATTGTTACTGCTAATGCTCTTCTACGTGAAGCTTTAGTGATAACTAAAAATATGATTGCTAACTTTCTTGGGCAAATACAAAAAAATTAACTAGCTGATAGTACTTACTGCAAAAAACCTGCATCCAGCCACAAATATGGAAGACAGTTGAAGAATGAAAGACAAAGAACAGTAGCATACAGCAGATACACAGAAGAATTACGATTACGGATAGGCCTACAAAGACGGTGGCAGCACGAAACGCTGGAGAAGCTATGGTATTAAAATCATCCAACCTGCCTTCACAAGCAACGTCCTGACCATCTTGAACTAGGTGACATGCCTGCCACAAACCGAAGTGGCCAGTACCTTTGCTATCCTGAGTGTCTCCTATCCAATGCGGCTGGATGAAGACAACAATATTGATTATTGCAAAACATATTGTAAATACACCCCACAGCACACCAATGGCTTTCGAATTTCTCATATAGTTGGCGTGGTGAACTCCAGCTTCCGACGAGTATTCGTATTTATGTTCCATCGTTTTCAGAGAACAAAATATGAAACTTAGCCGGTTTTAATATGTCCAGCTTGAGTTACCCTCGTTTCAATTCCACATCGAGTGACTTATTCGTATTTTTCCTGCTGGAATGAAAACGCCAAAAGAGCTTTAGATTCCTACGTGCTGTGCTAAGATGGCAGCTTTCTTTCCGTGAGAGTGCAAGTATGCTGGCCTTCAAGCCTACTTGGCTTGACTGTATCCGCCAATGAGGAACGATAGACTAGTTGACTCTAAGCCTACCTGCTGCGTGGAAAACTTGTCCTGCCAACGCACCGGAAACTTATGCTGTATTTAACTGTAGCACAGGCAAGATACCTTTCCCCACCCCCCTTGTACTTATTCGACACGTTGTTATACCTGTACTGGTATACGTGACAGCAGTTTTTCTCCGTAGTTGCTCCTGGTGGATGTAAATAGACCAAGGCTACGTATAAGTTTCAGCAGGTGATCAAAAGTCAGACAGTAATTAGAATATCTAAATAAAATCAATAAATTAATTTATGACGCCAAGAATAAAAAGGTAGTGGGAATATACGTTTCTTCCTTGAAACGTTTAACAGGCGACGTTACTAAATTTTTCAATTAACCTTCAAAATGTCCTTATAAATTCTTGTTCTTCCATGGGAAAGAAAATAATAAATACTTAACCTTCAAATTACCGATTTGTTTACATATACTGTTCAGAGATATGTCAAGGTTGATTAATTATCAAGAGTGAGATTTGTGTGTGTATATGAAATATTTTATAATAGTTGTGTAGCACGAAAATTAACATTTAATTCGAATTTGTGTTTCATAACGTACAAAGTTTCTTTTATCCTTACACTCCTTGGAGCTGGTCAAGATCAAGTTTATAAAGTATACAAACCATCGATAGTGAGTTATGACGTGCCAAAATTTTCATGTTATGAAATTTTACTATTACAGGTTTCTATAGTGTAGTATTTATGAAACATAGCCTTCAATCAGTCTGTATACAAACTTTAGGTTTATCACAAAGCCTCAAAAACGAGTTCCTACTCACAAACACGTATGTGTTGTGCGTTAACTTATATGTTATTGGTGTGGACAAGGCTACGGTTGATTGTGGTATACAAACCCAGCACGAGTTTCTACCTTCTTATATCAATATAGTATCATTCTAACTCTATCAATTATTTATAAGTATGATTTTACACCTGGTGATAAACATGCTCATCCTTTCAGCCATGAGCTCATTTCAATATGGTGGTCAATCCCGCTATTTTTCTGTCAAATTGTATCTACAGAATTGGCAGTGGTGCTGCTGGTTGGTTTCTTTACCTCTGATTGACAGTTCAAAATTAGGAACAATAGTAAATATCCTTAATAGTTTTGCAATAACCAGCCAGATAAACAAATAACCTTAACTTTTTATTACAACGAAGCTGGCTATGGGTTTAAAAAACATGCTACTATGTGTAAACAATCAGCCTTGGATAGCAGCATCATTAAGTTTAATGAGATAATTCAGGAAGACATCAATTTTTCATAAATTGCATACTATACAGCTGTTTTTCAAAATACTAGTAGTTCTAGCCAAATTAAGTGCATTTCTATTAAAACAACCCCTAAAAAGATGTAACCTGCAACCTTCCAAATTTGAAAGTGACTGTAAAAAAAGAGGACTAAATCTGCCAGAAATACACGGACTTAGCAACACTGTCAGCAAAGTGAGGAACGTTTAATTTAAAGAGTCTGTTACATAAATTCAGCCTCATCAGTTGAAGATACATCATCCAGTAGAAGTTACCATCCCGTGTTTAACAACAACAAGTACGTACATTTTGTTTGTGAATTAATAAAGATTGATTCATTGTGTTTTTGTTCATTTGTGTCCAGTCTCCTTCTTTTTCAAACTTAGTACAAGTCAGAGAATTCAGAATTACTTTATAATAAATATTTTGTTGAACCTCTTGTTATTAAGAGGCCCTATCCCATTGCTCTTAATTTAACTCAATTTTACCTGAATATATCACAGAGTGGATGGGTAGGAGAAAATTTTGGTGCTGTGACACCAGTATTTCTTTTTGTGGAGCTTGCTATTTTCTGCTGACTTTTGTATTGTCTTTTACTCTATTGTGTTATCAAGCTTTAAACAGCTTCACAGTTGAGGAAATGGTACTTACCACTACTCAAAGGACTTATGGTCAAGAGGGAAATTCAGTCATTGAAAGGGAAACCGTTGTTAAAAAGAGTTAACAGATCAAAGAGGAGAATCGATCATTGAAAGGAAAGGACTGTGTGCAAGAGAGTTGTGGGGTTTAAAAGTCCTAATCTGGACATCAGACTTTTGTAGAAGCTGCACAGGTCCCTTACTACTTTCTTGTTCCTGATGCAGACTTAGAAAGGAGAACTGATAGAATCTGGTGCACCCAGAATGGCTGATAAATTTCTTCCCTTCCCCAGTAATTGACCTTAGCATGAAAGAAACACAGAGAACTGAGGGTCAATGCAGTGATGTTGTCCCTGGCGAAGTTGAGATTGAATGGGGTACTGTGAATAGCACTCCCAAACTTTTGCCATCCAGAGTTAACCATTCTCAACTCTGATCAGAGACACCTATGTTTAGGTGAAAGAAAGAGAGACTGGAGATGTCATTGGTGGATAAAATCAACCAACAGACAGGTGATATGATGGGCATGGAATAGTTAAGTAAGTGAATCATGGGGAAGTGGTGAGCCTCTTTGAGCCAGGAGTTATACTGCTGAAACAATCATGGAACACAATGAAGCCTCGAGTTATTCAGAGCTGATGGGTGAGTTGCCAAGCACACATTCTCATTCTGCCACCATAAAGTAGAGGCATACCACTTCTCAGAATGTTAGGATCTCTGAGTACGTCCACTACATTTTACCATCACTGTTTAGGACGTTTCATTGAGAGTTCACAGGAGAAATGCATGCTTATGATACCTTATGAATAATGCTAAGCAGAATTATCCCATAACATTTAAGGGTGCTGTCAAGGCAGGTCACTTGCTGGAATGAATAAATTCAGGAACAAGGAATGCATATTTCTGTGTTTGTCTCGATCAGGAGGAAATAGCTGAGAGTACTTCACTGGTTGTTCATGGTGAGCCATAAGAGGTATTAGTAAGCCAGAATATATATATTTCTAGTCTTCAAACTTTGTGCCTTTGTGCTTTACTGAGATCCAAAATGTCAAATCTACATTCTAAGCCAACCATATCTCATCTTATCTTTCAAGATGTGTGTCAATAATCCTCTCTAATACCTGCTATTATATTATTTATAAACACTAGAAAGGGCAGATTATTTTTTACAAAATTCAATAGAAGACTAATTCGCTTTGTGCTGGTAATTAGATATTTTTCTCCAGTTTCGTTTTTAGCGATCTTGTTTTGCTGCTCCAAGCTGCCCCCAGTGGAACAGCGGTGTGTCTGCGGACTTACAACGCTAGAAACCGGGTTTCTATACCCGTGATGAGCAGAGCACAGGTAACCCATTGTGTAGCTTTGTGTTTAACTTCAAACAATCACAAAAAAATGCTCCGAGCTGAAAGTGATTTTTATATCTATTTATCGCTTAATTACAATGCCAATTGAATTATAGTTGCATTAGGATATTTTATTCTATTGCATGTTTGAAAGCTCCGAAAATTTTTATTTGAAGAACTAACTTAGTGAAAAAAAGTTTTATTTTGTTTTGAATTTCGCGCAAAGCTACACGAGGGCTATCTGCGCTAGCCGTCCATAATTTAGCAGTGTAAGACTAGAGGGAAGGCAGCTAGTCATCA
>NW_013667024.1:146394-149665 GCF_000517525.1 Limulus polyphemus
CGATACACAGAGCACAGATAGACCATCGTGTAGCTTTGTGCTTAATTACAAACAATTAATACTTAGCCCTAAAATAACCGATGTTTCTTATGTGAACATTTTTTCTAAATTTTTTTTGCATCATATCATTTGTGGGCCCATGACTACTGGAAATATAATATACGAGTCATCAAAAAATGTCACCAATATAATAATTAGTCCCATTAATCACTGTTGAGGTTCCATATGTATTTTTCATAGAAAACGAGCTATTTCACTGAATTTGATTGGTTAGATTTTTACATCCAACGTTCTAATAGCGAATAGCATAAAAAAACAAGTCGGTGATTTGAAGTTTAAGGTCTCATATTTTGCAAATATTATAGATATGTTTACCCTCTATGAAGTCTGAAAATTGCTAGTAAGGTAAATGTGTGTGTGTGGGGTGGGGGGGGGGGAGGGGGGGAAGACACACAAAACAACAATGAACTTAGAACTATCCGTTATTATTATTTATCCATTTGGTTTGTAGCCTAAATGTCTTCTCTCAGTTGCTTGAGGCTTATGACCGAAGCAATGTTTAAGCTGGCTCGCTATTAAATCAATAGAATGATCAAGTGTCAGGTAGATGGTAAAAATTTATTCGGCTATTTTATAATAGTTGGTTACTGGTTTTGAGGCTTATAGTAATGATCGCTAAAAGATAAAGTTTTAATTTCAGAATGTTTTTGGCGCAAAACTAAATGGAGTGTTATATGCGCATAGCTGTCCCTAATTTTGAAATGATAGATTAGAGGGAAGACAGCTAGCCAATAGCAACTACCGCTAATTCTTTGGCTGATCTTGTTTGACCGAATAGTGAGCTTTCTCGGTCCTCAGTGTCGGAGCGTATTGGTGTGAAAATGGGTCGCAAACCACGAACCCTCGGATTTACAATCACAGCATGTTAATCACTAGGCCTTGTCGGTCCTAAAGATAAAAGTAAATCAAAGTCATAGCTACATATGGGAATAAACTTATTAACCATAAGAAATAATCAGCATAAATCTTTAGCAGTCGCCACAGAGTAAATAATTTAGTCTCGTAAAGCCAGCCGGTTTGAAACTACCATACAGACATTGTACAATATAACGAGTTTTCTGAAACCGCACAGGTGGGGTCTATAGAGGGTACTTTACCGTTAAAACAGTACTCGTGGTATACGAAATAAAATAAATTCTCGGCCCGGCATGGCCAGGTGGTTAAGGCACTCGACTCGCAATCTGGGGGTCGCGGGTTCGAATCCCCGTCACACCAAACATGCTCGCCCTATCAGCCGTGGGGGCGTTATAATGTGACGATCAATCCCACTATTCGTTGGTAAAAGCGTAGCCCAAGAGTTGGCGGTGGGTGGTGATGACTAGCTGCCTTCCCTCTAGTCTTACACTGCTAAAATATGGACGGCTAACGCAGATAGCCCTCGTGTAGCTTTGCGCGAAATTCAAAACAAACAAACAATAAATTTACATAATACACATTGAAAAATCAATTTATTATAATTATTTACAGTTTCTGTGATTATAGGATCCCTGAACTCACAACGAAGAAAACAAAAACCAATTCAACAACAATTTATTATCAAAATGTGTAAAACAACAAACAAAACAAAATATTCGAGTTTGAAGTTGTGGTGCAAACTGGAGAGTTCTGTTCATTATTCAAAGGAGAAATAAAACATGACCTATTACTCCAGAAAGCATAATAGGTTATATTTAAAACAATGTTTCGCCATTATGGTTTCATCAGGGCAAACAAGGCACATGTTTGTTGCTGTAGTATAATCTTGTCTGTTTGTATCCACTTGCAATTTGTTTATATATATATTCTCGGGCGAAATACATCTTACTGCGCAGACTCGAAATATTTCTAAACCTTTTGCATACACCTAAATCAGTTGGCAAGCGTATTGTTTGTCCCGATGAAGCCGTAATGGCGAAACGTTGGCTTAAATAAAATACAATATGCTGCTGTCAACTCCTGCCCTCTAGGTACAAGTTGTTTAATCAATTACTACAAGTGTCAAAAATTCAAAAGTTAAAAAACCAATATTGTTTAATGTCATTATTTGTTGGAAAAACAGTACAGAACTTTGAAGTCTATTTGTAAAACCGGAACAAACATTTCCCCAGACAGAAGTTGTCGGAAAAGGGAAGAGAGCTAGAAGCAGTACAAAACCCCCGAAAAAGGTTTGGTCAATCTGACCCTACACTCATTGTAACTAACGGTAATTTTATGTTTAGATCCCAGATTACTATCTCTTTCATGTCTTGGGAAATGTCATTAAAAAAAGGAAAAATATGTAACCTCATAATTCCTTAAAGAAATAAACATTTAAATAAAACGGAAGATAAAAGTTGGCACTGAATTGAAGAGCAAAGTAAGGAACGGACATTGTTTAGCAAGATGAATAAGTTTTTGTTGCTCAAAAGTAGTCGGACATACAGAAATATCAACTGACAAAATTTTTAAAGCAATATTGGCAGAAAGCTCAGAAATATGATTGTTGTTATTTTGCAAATGAATGAGAGAATAAAAAGATGTTTCCAATTATTAAAAATGTATTTATATTTGTAATTGACATGAAGTATTCAGCTTTGTGTGATGAATGATCAAAGAATACCAAACTATGGCTAATATTGGGTAACAATATTAGAGCCAGTGACGTAAAAACAGATGTGGCAATTGCCTCGAGGTCCAACAATAAAAGAGCTCGAAACGCTTTCAGAAAATCAACAATAAAAATGAACAATAAAACCAATAACATTTTAACTGCCCTCTTGTAGCCTATAGGGTATCTGTTACTTAATAAGAACAAAAGTAAAGAAAAATAAAACTTTAGTGAATAACGTACTTACAGAAATTTTAATACATCAGTTGTCATTAAAACAATAGCGAGATACAGTGTAATATAAAAAATGGGAACAGTTGAGAAACTTTTATAACTGTTTTCTAACAACATCGTATTGTTGTAAGCTATTTTGTTGTAATTTGTTATTATTACGTGGACTGGATTTGGCATTATTTTTAATTTACCAAATTTACCCGTCTGACGACAGTTTGCTACAGACTATTGTTCCGCATCTGCTTATTTGTTAATTTTCGGGAGAAATTCTTTCCGAGGAACTTTAACGATACAAGTTCTTTCTTGATTAAACTAGTTTATTCTTCCTCGATACACACTTTTGATACATAGTAATTTCACAATCATTACGTTTCTCGTCACTTTAAACTTAACTACTTTTATAATACACGC
>NW_013667024.1:150665-152001 GCF_000517525.1 Limulus polyphemus
TATGGCACATTTTCAGGCAACTCTTTTTAAGATGAGCATCCTGTTATCAGGTCCACTGGTAACCGAAGTTCCAGACCAAACATCAACTTTGCTGGAGTGTATCCAGTGGCTTCATGTTCTACTGTTCCATAGGCCATCAACAGTGGAGGGAGTAAGACATCCCAGTCATATTGGCGGCTATTATAAAACTTTGCCAATTCCTGTCCCAGTGTTCAACTGAACTTTTCTCCCATCCCATCAGACTATGGGTAAAGTCATGTTGTCCTGGTCTTTTGTATGCCAAACAACTTGCAGCATTCATGGAACACATCTGATTCAAAGTTACAGCCTTGATCAGAATGCAGTTCATATGGCATACCAAACCTAAAGAAGAAATTACTAATAGCCAAAGCTGTAGCTTCCTGATTTGGTATTGCATATCCCTCAGACAACTTTGTGAAATCATCCATCACCACACAAATGTACTTGTTTCCTACACGAGTTTGGGGCAATGGACCAGCAATGTCAATGGCCACTCTTTCCATTCGTTAAACAACTTGATATAACTTCATTGGTGCACGTCCCACATGCTTGAATCCCTTTTTAGCACAACATGTACTGCAGGTCCTGCACCATTCTTCCACATCTTGCCTCATACCTATCCAGTAAAATCTGTGTCGTAGGTGACTCAATATCTTCTTAACTCTGAGATGTCCTCCTGTTAAACTATCATGGGATTGATGCAGCACAACCTTCCATAAATTTCTCGATATAACTGTTTGCCAGGCCGACACTTTCCAATCTCCAGAGAAGAATACCATCTTCAAGCTTCAACTGGTCCAATTGTACCCAATAGTTCTTTGTCACAGGGCTTAAGCTAGACACCTTCTCCCAAGCAGGGCAAAGAACACTTGCTTGTAGAAAATCAATTATTGGCTTCAAGTCTTGGTCTTTCTCCTGTTATGCTTTGATATCTGTACTTGGTTCCACTTCACCATCATCAACTCCTTCAGTCACTTTCACTTCAGCTTGATGACACCTGGTTAGTTCAACCTCTCTTTTAACACTTATCGGAATTTTGCCTTTGTTGGTCCCAAACGTCATTTTACCAAAGTTAACTACACACTTCCTCAGCAGTATGTAGTCCAACCCTAATATGCATGAGTCTTCAATGTCAGCCAAGTATACTTTGTGTCTGTCCTTTATGCCAATGAGCTCAATAGTTACCCACACTGTTCCCCACAACATTGTATAATGTCCTGTCACACCACAGAATTTCTGTATGGCTTTTGGTACTCCTTTCTGATCTAGCACCTTGATACTCACAAGGGTTTGCTGAGATGCAGAATCTATGACA
>NW_013667024.1:152944-154063 GCF_000517525.1 Limulus polyphemus
ACCTTCTCACGTGCTTAACAATATTCTCTCTGACTGCAGTTCAATTACTCATTACACTGTTGTCCCGTCACGTTGTGAACGTCTTATATATACAAGACTAACACATATCTACTAAATGCTAGGGCATTCTTGAAGGAACAGGATATTTCTAGAAAGGGGTGGCGTGATACTAGTCACGTGACCTCGCTGACGCAACAATATATTTGCTGTGGGCGAGGCCCAAGGGCGGTGGGACCGGGCAATAGCTACCTTATGACACGCCCCTTGGTCTAATATCATTCTACTAAGTTTGGTTGAGATTGGTCCAAAAAACATCAGAGCAGTTCGCGGACAAACACAGAAAACCATTATTTTATAAGTATAGCTTTATCTAGGTATTAGTCCAAGCTATTACATTCTTGACGAAATCGTGAACTTCGTTGGCATTCCATGTCTACTTTTATTGACTTATTTGATCTTAACAATATGCACACTTTAATTAATATATAAATTAAAACATTAAAATATAGTTTACACTAATAGAATATTAATTAGGTGACAGAGGAAGGACAGGGAAATAAGGGCGAGGAAACGGTATCACTGTATGTAGTATGTATTAGTGAGTTGAGAAAAATCTTGATTCAGTGCTTTATCGATATACACTGCACCACTAATAGGTGTCGCTGGCTACATGTGCTACGGGAAAAAGAAGCTTTAATTTATAGCAAAACCACATTGGGTTATTGCTGTGTCTACCGCGAGAAATCGAACTCCGGATTTTAACTTATCACTGTTCCATCGACAGACGCAGTATTAATAGTTAAACAAGATATTAAATATAGCATTATAAGATAAAACTTAGTTATGATATTAGTTTCTAACTGAAGTTTATTATAATTATTGTTACTACAGCGGAAGTCACGTGACTCTGCTGGCGCGTTTGGCGTTGGTAGCTTGCGTGAAATTTCTCGAATGATCATGAATTATTGGGTAAGCCCGAGTTTGTTCCAGACGCCCTCTTTTTTAGTATATAAGCCTGGTAGAGATAGTTTGCGGAATTGATTGAATGAAGAGAGTTCCGGGTAATTTACGATTCTGTTTCGAGCTAGTGTGTGTTTTGTTATCGAGATTGTGAATCGC
>NW_013667024.1:154141-165536 GCF_000517525.1 Limulus polyphemus
AGAAACGTAGTGATTGTGAAATTACTGTGTGCAAAAAGTTTGTATCGAAAAAGAATAAACTGGTTTAATCAAGAAGGGATTTGTATCGTTGAAGTTCCTCGGAAAGGATTTATACCGGAAATTAACAAACAAGCAGATACGGAACATTATTATTACAGTCTTCTATTGTTGATGCTATGGTCGCTTTACCCACAACAAGACGAGTTTGATGGTTCACCTGTTTTTCTGAATAATTAGAAAATTAATTCAAGAAAATAATAATTAATAATAATAAAGAACTTGGTGTTTAAAATGTATAGATTTGTTTGATTGTTTGGATTTCGCGTAAAGCTACACGAGGGCTATCAGCACTAGCCATTCCTAAGTTAGCAGTGATAGACTAGAGGGAAGGCTGCTAGTCAACATTATCCACCGCCAACGCTTGGGCTACTCTTTTACCCATGAATAGTGCGATTGACCGTCGCATTATAGCGCTCCCACAGCTGAAAGGGCGAGCATGTTCGGTCACAGGGATTTGGACCCGCGACCTTCAGCTTGCGAGTCGAATTCTTTAACCATCGGACCTGCAAGACCCATTAAAATGAACAGATGATAGTGTTATAAATCCTTTTCCCAATTATAATGTGTATAGTGACATAATAGAATTGATGAGTATTACACTTCACTAACTTAATGATCCAGTTCACACCTTAACAGTTGTTCTTCAAGCTATTTCCTAATAAAATAGCGTCTCAACCAGCTAATGTTTGTCGTATCTCATCCGACCTAAAGAGCCCTGGTATTGATTGAAATATCTCGCCGGCTCTGAATACGGCAGATATGATTGTTATATTGTTATACACTCTTCTTTACTTTTACTGTAGTTTTAAAGGAAGCTGTTTGAGCCTTACAGGATTACTGCTTTTGTTTTGATCATTACACCAGAGTTGAAAACAGTGTTTTTCCACCATTTGTGTTGAATATGCAAATTTCCAATTTATCTTTTCCCCTTAACATTGGGGCCAGCATGGCCAGGTAGTTAGGGCGCTCGATTCGCAATCTGTGGGTCGCGGGTTCGAATCTCCGCCGCACCAAACATGCTTGTCCTTTCAGCCGTGGGGGCATTATAATGTGAAGGTAAATCCCACTATTCGTTGGTAAAAGAGTAGCCCAAGTGTTGGCGGTGGGTGGTTATGACTAGCTGCCTTCCCTATAGTATTTCACCGCTAAATTAGGGACGGCTAGCGCAGATAGCTCTCGTATAGCTACTCTCTACTGACCAACCGAAAATGAAAACGCATACGACCTTTCCCCTGCTTTAAAACTTGGGGTGAACCTAGTGTTGCTCTTGTGCTTTGCATATTTTTTATCTCCACACTTTTCTACTTATCCCCAAGGGATTAATATATCTACGTGATTCGGGCGTATTCTAATATTCCCCATATAATTCTTAGGAATATTACTAATATCTTCTCTTACAGAAACACGAAAAAAAAAATGATTGAAGTATACACATCAGAGCAGCTGGAACTAGATGTCGAAGCGTTGTAAACACGTTAATCTTTCTTACGTACGTTACATACCATACTTGTACAAATTGGTATGAGTTATGGATTTTCATCCCTGCATGTATAGTTTGGTATAGTCAGTGACGTATGCATTTTGAGATTATGATATGCCACCTTTAACCTTTTGTCTAATTTGGAAAGTGCTGTATAATTCTTCACGTTTGTCCTGTGTGGCGTGAATCAAAATTATAACAATATCTGACCTTTGCAGGAGCATCTTATCCTAGAAGTCAGTGAGGGTCAAAGGAAAGCTGTAATCTGGCCAGTAGCTAAAAACTTACATAAACACAACTATTGTGAATTAGTATCTTTTTTGTTTTGTTCACTTCTATTCGTTTCTTTACTTTGCTGTCCGAATTCCATATTATTTACAGATTTATTACATTTCTTGAACATGCATTCTTGCGGAAACTTTTGACTTTCTGTTGAACATGAACACCACATATAAACATGATGCTAAACAGTGACAAGTTATTTTACGAAGTAGTTGTTGTATTATCATATACTTGCATATCATGGAACTATGCTAGATACGTGATGAGTCATACAAGGTTTCTATATCCGTCAACTGACTGTAAATGGTGCGTCACGTTACATTTTCAGATTTAGTCATTTGACTAGACACCTTAACCTTCAGTTCACTGCATATAGAGTTTAAAAAGCATACTTGTTGTACAACTACCAAATAGTAGTAACGAACTGTTTCATTGAAATTGGCTCAGTAAGTCTCATGTTGTTATTACCAATTCAATGCTAATATTATATTAGTTGTTTAACTAAAACATGTTTAATTAATATATATAATATTTATTGCAAGTAATTACTGTACTGACATGATGAGTCAAATGTTATATATAAAATAAGTACTTTTTTTACTTATGAAAAAAAAACACTAATTCTTTGTATGTTCATTCTGTATGAAAATACTAGACCAAACTACCTTGTCATGCGATGTATTTGTTTGTTTGTAATTAAGCACAGAGCTACACAATGGGCTATCTGTGCTCTGCCCACCACGGGTATCGAAACCCGTATTCTAGCGTTGTAAGTCTGCAGACATACCGCTGTGCCACTGGGGGGTCATGCGATGTATCTATTCAAATAAATATATGAAATTATGATTAAATAATACTTTATTAAATTAATTTTACATTATCCAAAATATGTACAAGAAATCATAGTTGTTAAACTGATAATCATAATCAGACAATATATCCCCACCCCAAGAAACAAATTGTATACAGAATTGAAACGAAAAAACAAAACAAAAAACAATTCAACCTTTTTTTTTTTTTTGTCGAACAGTTAAGAAAATTAATAAGTATACATATAATAGCTGTAAGTGTCTTATAACGCTGAAATTCGTGGTTCAATCATTGTGATGGGCACAGCACATATAAAATATTATGTAACTTTGTGCTTAATAACATACAAACAAGCGTAAAAGGTTATTTTCTTTGCACATCGCCAGGTAGTGGACATTCGAGTGTTTTTAAACCAAGCAGTTTCAGAAAGCACAATTTATAAAATACAATTTCTATAGATTCACTAAAACTATTAGGTATTACTAGGCTAAAGTTGAGTATTATTGATACGGTCTTAATATTATTTTTACCTATGAATTGATATAAGCAAATTAATTTCAATGTATAATGTTGTCAACAGCATATAATTGTCCTGTTGTTTCTCAATTTCCATTTTTTTTGGCGAGTATCTGTGTGTTGATTCCAAGTTTAAATGTAACACAGGAGACAAATACTTAAATCATTTTACTTTGTTTTTTCAAACTTTCGCAATTTATTGAGGTAATTGAAACCTAGAAAGAAACATTACAATTCATAAACAAAAGCCACCAGAAGATTGAGATCTTGTAGGTGACAAAGTACAGACAAACCAGTTTTTCTTTAATAAACAATGCTTGAGGGTATATAAAGACCAATCTATATTCCAAATACACAGAACAAAAATATCTACATACTAAGTGTATAAAAATGATGCAGAACTAGTTTTACCTACAAACTAAACACATTAGATAACACGAAATTGTGTTATTTATACAATAAACATACTGATTATATAGAATACCAAAATCAATACTACAACAAACCTACTGAATAGATTCAATGACCCAAAACAAACAAATGAAAATTGTAACCTACTAAAACGTTTCTGTCAACTACTATGGAACAACAATAAATATATATATGAATATAAATTTCAACAGTTTCACATGCCCTGTTCAGTCCAACTGAAGAAGACACACGAAAGTGTTGGAACTTGTATCCATATAAATTTGTTGTTGTTGTTCCACGATAGTGTATCTAAACTTTATTTTACATCAACCGTATTGTGTATTTATCTAGTACTAAAAGGTAATTAACAAATTAGAGCTAGTTACTCATTAAATAAACTAAATTATACATAACTGACAGGCAACCAAGTAAACACTTTCGGTAATAATACTACATGCTTATAACCATAGAGGATAATGAAGAATCATTATGTCTACAATAAACAAAGATGACAAAGGGTAAAATCAGTGTTAGCTATAGCAACAATAATCCGTGACTCTTCAGTAACATAGAAACAACAATGGTTTTCAAACACCTGTATCATTACTAAATGTACAAGATGATAAAGAACCAACAACCAATATCAAGTAGTCTTAACTATTCAAATAATAAATGTATTAAGTATTACAAAAAACAGAAACCAGATTTTCAATGCAATAAAGATTACACACTCAATTCATGAAGTAGCTCAGACAATACTGATTAATAATATTTCAGAGAAAGGGCAGTAAAAATCATATTGTCAACCTCTTTGGTGACAGTTCAAATGCCAGCAACTGAAAATGACAAGTTTAACAGATGAAATAAGCACATTCTGAAATGAACACATGATACCAAAAAAGACAAATAACCATTAATCACTTAGGTCATTATATGACAGAATATAAGGGGCAGTCTTACGCACTCAAATTGTTTCATTACATCGAAAACACACAATCTTCAAGTGATAATCTACAGTTACTGTACATTCGATTTCTTGATGTAATACACAAAAATAATAAGTTACATACTTAAAAAATAATACATAATTAGGAAAATTTAGACAGGTTTATGAGAGTGGTATAACATCATCTGATTACGACACTACACAGCTTGCAAAAAACGAGGGATCTCAATTATTTCCTTTAACAATTGATAAATGTAGCTTATAAATTATGTCCTGTTTAAGAAACATTATGAGATATGTCACCGAACAATTCGATTTCCACTTTTATAAGTTTACACATCATACAGCTATTTGCTGTTGAAGGTTTACAAGGAAAAAAATAATTGTTTACATACGAGTTATGTTGTTAGTCGAAACTATTTGGGTCGGATGTTTGTTTCCCAAATCTCTCCATATGTGATGTAAAGTGTGGATGAGATACATGTACAGAGATGTGTATTATTTATAGCTGCATTTGTTTTCTGAACATATGTAAAATACAGTTTTCTTGTGGAGTAAAAACTGTGACCAAATACTTCACCAATACGAGTTTCTTATTGTTGAAATGAAATATGAAATTTTTAACACACATTTTTTATTTTGCTTGAAGTTTTATAGATCACTAGACTGCTCTCTCTTCTTCTACACCTGTGGCTCCACCTTTTATCAACCGAGTACCAGCTAGTTCTGATCCAAAAATATCGAGGACCATTTGGTACAACATACTTCAGCAGCTATAATTTGAAACACGTTTTTTTTTCAACCATCTTGTGGACTGGCTGAAATCTCCCTGTGGACCAGCATTAGTCCACAGACAAGTGGTTGGGAACCGGTGTTCTACACTATCTCCTACTGGAATAACTATATGTTACTTACAAAATGTGTCAATCAATACATTTATTTTCATTTTCTTCACTTGTCGTTTGACAACAGAGAGCTAAAATGATAGTAGGGTAACATAAGTATCTATACCAGTACAATTACATTTTATTTTTAACATACCACTTGCACAGTTACAGCTCAAACCTACACAGCATAAAACCATGCCCATACATGCCAGGACAGTATATTCACAAACAGTTAAAGGTACAAGTTTAGAATCAGCATTATATCTCTAGTATGCTCTATGTTAGCATATATATATATGTATACCAGTAAAATCCCTCTGCATTATACAAGTAAAATAAAAAAAGTTAACCAACTACAATTAAAGGTGCAGAATTTCTGCTAAGAGATAAAAAAAAACCTACAATAATAGTTACAAATAAATGTAGTTTGGCAGTTAAAAAACAAGGAAGAAAATAACCACTATCACTTTGAATTATTTTATTACCATTATATGGGGACAAGAAATTATTATATGACATGCATAAAATGAAAAATAACATACAAAAACTGATTTATTACTTTGACACCCTTACTTTACTTCATTTACAGCTTGTAGTCTTTTTTTTTTTACTTTGAAACCAGTTCCTTGCCTTTTTTTTTTAGATATTTTTGCCCATTCTTCAACACATACAGTCCCACGGTTGACTTGGGTTTCCTTTTTGATACAACAGCTTGCCGGTCCATCCACAATATTTTTTTGGGATTCAAGTTTGGGGATTTCCTTTTTAAACTTTGCAGAATGCTTAGGGGTCATCATCCTGCTGCTGGAATACAAACCATCATCCAATAAGCCTTCTACCACTGGGTAGCAAATTAGTGTGTAAAATTTCTAATTTTTTGCTGTTTTCATTAATCCTTCTACTACACAAAGCTCACTAGAGCCTGAGGGTGAAAAAAACCTTATACCATCACACAACCCCCCCCATCTTTAACATTTGGGCATTATGAACTTTTCCTTAAAGTCAAAATTTTTCATCTCACTCTTTGCCCAGGGACATCTGTCTTGTTATGGCATCACTGAATTGTTTGCTTGTGAATGTTTTGACCATTTTTTCTCAGTTCTTGTGTCAAATCTTTTGCAGTAACTACATGCTTATTTTTTTTCTAAGCTGCTCAAACAATTCTTCCACATTTTCCAAACAGTTCGCTTGGTCTCCACACCTAGAGCTAGTCACAAATGTTCCAGTTCATTAACGAAGACCGAGTCTTTCTGCTATTTTTCTAGTAGTTTCTTCTCTTTTATTTAGTTGTTTACTGCCATTTTGAAATAGTTGCTGTATAGTTGAGAGACTTTTAAGCACTTTTGTTGTTTTTTGGATCACAAATTTCCAGACTATTTTTCATTATGTTCAGTTATTTTCAGGTGTTGATTTTCAATCACAATAACTAGCTGTGAATGAATTTCATACATGTTAATTGCCCAAATACTTTTGTAAAAATATATGGTGTTAATTTTCATTTTATGCATGTTACGTAATAATAATAATAATAATAAAATGTTGTTTTATAATAAATCTGAACCCATACTTCAAAATTATATCTTTAAATAGAACAATTACAAATGACTACTTTCTTTGTGGGTTTTTTAAACTACCCAAATACATTTGTCTGTAACTGTGTTATGTTTATCTAGTTACTCCTACGAAGTCCAGGAATCCCATTGTAGTGTACAAGTCAAAAGTAGTACACCAACCTATCAAGTGCAACAAAAAGTCTAAGAATCCCACTGTACAATATCTGTCAAAGTCAGAAAAAGATATGATCCCATTACAACTAAAATCCCAGGAAAAACACTTGTACAGTATCTAAGTCAAAAATAACACAAACACTCACAACTAAAGAAAGTCCAGGAATGCTACTGTATATTAGCAGTAAAATTCCATATGTACATGTAGGTTTGAAGTTTCTAGCATATTGAACAGGACAAAGCTGAATATGCACATTTTTATAGCTAGTAATGTCAATGCTAAGATCCTATTTCTGCTGTACAAGTGTGGTATATGGAAAACTAAATTTCACGTGTGGTGGTAGCTAATGGTAAGAAACTAGTCCACATACAACCACTCAAATATCAACTTCTGTACGTAGTAGTCATTACCAAAAACTCATCTATATACATACACCAGCATAGCTAATGTATGTATCTAAAAATGTTTCCAAATAAATAAATTATAATATGCTAGATTGTAAAGTAAAATATCCAATTGGCAGACTAAATATATGGTGGTTTATACACGAGTGACATCTTCAGGAAAAGACAACGATGACAATCAGTGGTTAAACTATGTAACCATGGAAATGGACTGTATCTATTATATCTTGTAAACTTTTCATGAAAAGTATTGTTAGCATCTAAAAAAAGGCCATAACAAATTGATTATTTCTATGACTGATGTGAGAAGCACAAAATTAACAAATGTTACATACTAAGTATGAATTAATTTAGAGAATCAAAGTAATTTCTTTAATACAGATCACTCATTGTTGATATCATACACACCAACCCTCTGTAGAACCAATGACAACGGACAAATTGGTTCAAAATAATGCCTAAAATCAGTTAACTACAATCCAGTTCTATAAAATGTGGAACAAACACATTAAAAACCGAGAATGCTAAAAACTATAAAATACATTGTGCATAATTAAAAAATAATCTTCACTAAAGGTATTTTAAACATACTCATAATTAAAGGTGTGGTGATACGAGTATCGTATCTTGAAGCTGTGATACGATTGTATCCATACATTGTCCAATTCAATGATTTATGTATCTTCATGAAATATGGCAAGCTTTCAGTATACATTATAAGTCTTTTGTAGAGAAAACATCAGAATTTCTAATAAAGTATTTTTGCTAAAATTTAATGATCCAATAAAGGAAGATGAGTATTGAGTACTACATGTTGTCTTCATTTATTTTAACAAAAACATTACATGCAAAGTAACATAACAAATTAACAATAACACAATAGATACAGATATTAACTTTTTTTATTTTACTTCTCTTGCCAGCTGTCATTCAGTTGATCAAACCTGATCATTTGAAAAAAAGTACTGTAAAATGTGAAGTACTTAAACAAGACAATGTTAGTAATATAGATAATAAATTACAGATAAGACTGTCAAACTTTGTTACAAACCGTTGGTAAAACTTTTGTATCTAGACACGTATCGTATCGCAGCATCAATATCTAGATACGTATCATATTGACTATGATGATGAGATATGCACCCCCTACTTATAATAAAGATATTTTCAAAACTGATATTCCAAAAGCTTCTGAGGCATTTGTTTTTACTGACTGTAAACTATTTTGTTTGGTCAAAAATATCTAATCATAGATAAGTTGTTAGTTTTGAAAATGAAAATAATAGTTACTTTAAATGTTTAAAGACCAATCGAAATATTATGATGCTAATGGTTTTAATGTATACTCAAGTTGTGCAAGGTCAGGTAAGAATACTAAACTGTTGTGTTCATTTTCCAAGTTTCTGATGTAAACAGGAGTTTTATGATACTAATGTATACTCAAGTTGTGCAAGGTCAGGTAAGAATACTAAACTGTTGTGTTCATTTTCCAAGTTTCTGATGCAAACAGGAGTTTTAATGATACTAATGGTTTATATACAGATACAATACTTAATTGTTCATTTCAATGTTATCTAAACTTCATTTTCTAAAATATCGTTTGGATTTCTACAAAAATATTTTGTTGCACCTTGATTTATTGATGATGGTATATGTGTATTATAAAACATGCAACACATGCAAACATTTTTTTTACCTTACTACTGTTTTTGTCTTCATTATTAGACTTAACTTCCTCCATTAGGAACCTAAACAAAAGTTGTAAATATATGTACATCTATCCAAATGCTACAACATTTCAGAGTTCTGATATTAACAGAGATTGTATGAGGATATATTTTTGTGAAGTTAAATATTTTTTATCTTCATTCATATTTTGATATAATGACTGCGAGAAAATTTCAGCAAGAAAAGTAATAGGTTAAATATTTTCGTATTCACAAGAAACATTTATTAAGATAAAATGTTGTGACATAGCTTAGATATGCTCATACTCCATTTCATTTTTGCTCAACAGTGCTAACATTTTCCAAAGATGTTAACATTCTAGTTGGTGAAACATGGAATACAAATAAATCCTACCATAATTCTACCTTCATGAAATCTTCTTGTACACCGTTTTCTGTACCCAACATAATTATGCACGTAAATTTAGCAATTACGACCCACTCTTAAACAAAACATTCTTTAACCTCATGAGCACAGTTTGGGGTCAAAGTGTGCATGACACGACCTTTTACACAGTTCCATTTAACGTGGTATTATGTAGTTGATATCAAAGCTATCAACTAATCATTTTACTCGACAATGCTGATTTAGCAACAATTCAGGATATAGTAAATAACAGATGTAATATACAGAGAAACTGAAAAAAACTGTACATATGCATTTGAGATTCTAGAGGTTATGTAAATGCAATATGTAAACTATATAATGTTAAAAAGTATTTTTATTCTTCACATGAATGCCACCATGCACTTCAATTTGTCAGAGTCCAAGTCAGACTGACGTCGTCAAATCGCAGACATACTAATACTTTTGTAAGAAATCTGATTTAAATGTATAACAGACTTGTACATTTACTAAAAGCTTTCCACATTTCATGTTGAAACACATAGTAAGTTCAGAGGTACAGTCTACAATCCTTCTCTACTACAGGGTTGGTCCATGTACATTCATTGAAAAAAAAGAGAAGAGTATCCAGAACGTATGTGGATGTTTATCATTTTTACTTATGGCCATCACAGGTCTAATACCATTGCTGTTATTCTAAATATTGATAATATTAATAATTATGAACCTTCTCTATACGAGTTTTATGAAACAACATATCTACTTTTTCCCAATGTATTCCATTTCTCACTAATTTTTTATTTTGATAGACTTGAGTACAAGTTTATTTCAAAACAACCAACCTGTCTAAATACATGAAATCTAATGTTACATAAGTTCCTGTCACTCTATATTATTTAAAACTTAATCTAACCATCAAGCCTGAGGTATTTCCTTCACATTTGGTCTAACAAACTATTTGGACTTTACAGTTGCACTGACTCTGAGATGTTTATTTCATTATTCTATAATAAAACGAGACGACACTTGCTTATATCTAAGGTCCACATGTAATAAGACTAATATTATTGTAATTGTACTTTGCCAACTAAACGAAAGAGTCACCCAGTCATCTATTTTTACCAAGCAACAAAATTGTTTGATGGTAAGTTTCAAGCGAGTTCTTCAATCATGAAGTGAGTATGTGTCAAAATGGTAAAGACCTCATGGTTAAATTGGTAAACTCTGCACACAATGCAAGCAAAGCATAAATGAAACATACTGTATTATTTTATTACTAGTGTGTAAAATACTTGATTTTAAATTGTTTTAACATTTAAAGGTCTTTCAAGAATGGGAATCAGGATTGTCCTTTACCATCACTAACGTAAGAGAAGACGTTATCGAGTATTGGTTTTCTTTGAATTATTTGTATCAGCTAATCAGAGAAAACAGAGGATGTATCTAGACCAATAACTTATTACAATCTTCCTGAAATAACATCCATAACATATTTGATCTGTTAGTTAGAAATGTATGTGAGTGATGAATGCCTTTATCCTTTTAGGCATAAGTTTTCCAAACAATGAGAAAAAGATACTATTCTATATTTCTTGTTTCTAAATTAAAAACTACATTGTCAAGCATGAGATTGGGCAAGGTAAAAAAAGAAGTGAAAAGCCATGATATCTGTAGCCCTTGGGAAGGGGACAAAGACCCCCCTGAAGCTCCTACATTTTCAATAAATTAGAAGATAAATGAATAGCTAAAAAAATGAAAAACACACACATATATATATATATATATATATATTCGGATG
>NW_013667024.1:166536-173219 GCF_000517525.1 Limulus polyphemus
CTAGATACCACCACCTGCTTACCCATACCTATAAGTATCCACCAACAGTAATCACAATTCACACAACATTCAGGCTTGATAATGGATGCAGAATGCATTTGAAACGCGTCGGCCAACTCATCACTAGCTACAACTTTTACCCGTTGTTCTTACAACGTTAAGACGGCTTATCGACTTCTTGAGAAGAATTCTAAGAAGAAAGTAAACCTACAGACATCGGTCTTGTTTAACAAAATCTGCCATACATATATATATATATATATATATATACTTATATTTTCAGTTTACAATAAATACTGAAAATTCTAGTTTTCTTCTAGTCAGGCCTACAAAAAACAATTTTTATATTCATCAATTTTATTGACTTAAGTCTTATTGTTTCTTTCAATAATTTTAAAAATAACTTTTTCTCAAGTTGTCACTTCAAACTGATGCTTTCTTGCCACCATTCAAACAATGAAAGTAACTGATACATTTTTTAAAGTATCAGCATTGGATACCATCATGAGACAACCAATAAAGTTTAATTTTACTGACACTTAACTGTTTTAATACAGGCTTCAACAAATATTTTCAAATCTAGGAACCAGCCGAAAAACTCAGAAGCCAGATGTGTCTAATCCAACTTCACTACTGTTTGTACTGGGAAATAGGGGGCTACGGTGTATATTTATTTAGTTTCACAGCATCGTGTCCATGCTAACAATCACATGATATCAACAACCACTTGATAGTATTGCCTGAACTAACTGCCTTTGGTCCCATCTCAGTCTAAACATGTGCAATGATTGGTTGAATTGAGAGAAAGAAGAAATACAAAATTAGTAACGTGTTGTGCAACCGCAGTGCTTCATTCCTGAAACAAATATGAAAACGTACTGGATCCACCATTAAAATCATAGAAACAAAGTTTGACTTAGAACTCAAAGAATGTTAAAATAGTTTTGGACTTCCAAGAGTCCAGAACTGTTCTAGATTCAAGTTTTATTTAGAACAGCCCTACACATGAATAAAATGGGAGAAATTACTAGGTGCCTTGATTTAATTTTTAGTCACCACAGTGACCTGGCACCCGGGATTTGTAAAGGCCTATTTTAATATGAATGCATTTTTCATTGGGTAAATATTCTGTAACTTGAGTAATTGTAAATAAAAATGTCTTGCACTTTCTCCTTATTAACCAGCACATAACTCATATACATTAGTACCCTCCCACAAGCTTTCTCTTCTCAGCTGCAGACAAATCATGGCACCCACCCCCACCACCACTGGTGATGGTCAAAATAAGTTGAATTCTGCCAATCAGCAGAAATTCTCTTGCCTGCTTTTACACATTTCTCACTACACAAACTATCAGTTACTCGTACAAGTATACCCAATTTGTTATCAGAAATATACATATAAACTTAAAAGTATTACTGAAAAAAAAAGGATTATCTTTTTATTTTCAGATAACATAGAACCACAACCACTGATGTGTACAAGAAAACAAAATATTTCAATGATTGTTGAAATTAAAAAAAAAAATGAATGAAAGATGATCAAAGAAAACTTCAATACATGGTTTGAGAAATTTTACTATAACTGCATGAAATTCTGTATTTGTGTGTTATATAAAAATGCACATCTTTCTTGCAACTTCAATCTCCAAAACTTACTTGACCAGCATGAACCCTCTCACTTCAGTTGTAAACTTGTCAAAGTTCATTTTGAATTTTATACGATTATGTCGATCAAGAACCAAATTTACTCCCTCTGTGAGTTCATTGAAAGCATTAATAAGTCTTTGTGCATTTTGACTATTATGCTGGCTGGCAATCAGGGCCTGAACGAGGCCCTGATATTCGTTCTGGAAACAGCAGACCAATGTGAAAAGAGCAGTACCAGCAGTCTGAGATAGATCACTGTCCAATGGCTGAAATAAGACCATGTCCAAAACTATCTTTAGAAATGGCTTTAATTCTTCACTTACAGTCGTAGCTTCTGGTCCTGCTCTTCTGATGTGTATTCCAAGTACCGTAATAAAGTCCAAGCAAAGTGTGGCAACTTCTGGAGTGAAGGATGAAAGACCAAGCTCAACAGAAGAAATCAGATTTTTAAACAAAGTTTCTGGTAACTGGCAAACCTTAGCAGGATAGATTTCACAAACAAATGTAATAAGTTTAAAATACTGTAAACACAAGTTAGGAAATTTTAAAAGTTCTGCATTCATCAGAGGCATGATTATGTTCAATCCATAGAGAGCAACATCTGCTGCTGAAACTGAAGACTCTTCTTCTTCTTGACTGGGGTTGAATGGAGAGAAGTCCACAAAATCTTTGGAGAGAAGATCTGTTAGAAGCTGCATCAACACTAAAATGTCTTGGTACTGTTCCTCCTCTGCACTCGCTTCATGGCTTATTTTCCCAGTATTGTGTTTTGCATAAATTTGAATCATTGAAAGACAACTTTCATAGAGCTTCTTGGAATCCTTCTTGTCAAGAAAGCATAGAACTCTCTTTGCACAAACTGAAAAAAACTGAAAAATCATGTCAGTGACATCACTGTAATTGTGATAGACATCCATCAGTTTTACAAATTCTTCTGAAACAGGCTGTATAAATGGGTAAAGTGATGAAAGGTTCTGAAGAGTACAGCCATCAGCTACACCAATCACACACTCTATCAAATCAAGAACCTCAGACTTCACTTGCTCTCTGTGGAAATTCTGATGAAAGGAACCATTGTAGAAGACAGCATTAATGCGGTTTTGTAATGGTTCAATTAAGTGTTTCCAGTACTGCTCTTTGCTTTCTTTATCCTGATTAGCTGTTCCAACAATGACAAGTGATTTCAAAATTCCACGTTTTGCTGCAGCAGGAAGCAAATGGAATTGGTTGGTAGCATGTTTGTTTATTAAACTCTTCAAGCCCTCACACTGAATAGCTCGGCTTCCCCTCTCTACGTTGTTTAATACAGACACCAGTGTCTGAGAAGTTTCAATTGCCAGCTTGTGCTCATGGCTCCAGCGTGTCAAATTGGTTTCTAGTTTGGATATTAGGAAATTCAGTGTCCACAGTCCAGCTTCTGAATCTTTGCCAAATGCCCCAGTAAGCGTCATACTCATCTCTGTATAATAGCTTTCATTAGGTAGCAAGTAAGTTACAGCCCATCTTTTGATGTACCATACTAGAGTTGTAGCAACCTCTGGACTCAGAACATGTGTTAGATTGGCCTCTATAGCTCGCTTTTCAACTTCACACATGCGGAACACTGCTGCTATTAGACGAACGACATGATCAGTATTCTGGTCAACACCAGGGATGTCAGCTGCTCTGTGACTTGGTGAGGCAAGAACCTGAAGTGTTGTGTTAAGACTGACTCGACCTGCTTGTTGAACACAGTAGTGTACCACATCTGGAGGAATAAGAGATGTTTCTCCTTCACTGAAGGGAGCTAGTACATGTCCTGTAATAAGAACAAGCCAATGTATATCTTCATTGAGGTTGTCAAGGACAGAGGAATCTTCTTGTATTGTTCCAAGTTGATGTATACGCTGAAGCTGACCATGTAGCCGTGTGACTCGATCTTCTAACAAACTCCAAAGTAGAGGAACACAATGTTCCAAAGCTTGTCGTCCTAACATTCCAATTACAGAAAGTTGGTCTCGAAACTTTGTGCGATCATCTTCTTCTATCTCCTCAATTTCTTCGCTTTCCTCCTTTGCATTCAAGCCTCTCTGACCACCTGGTGGAGCAAGATGAAACTGTAAATAAGCATTAAAAATATGAATTGCTGATTCTTTCAGTACATCTTCGGCCAGATTGTTTGGATCTTGAAGAATAGCAACCCAAGCATCCAACAGGTGCTCAAAAGCTTCCATATAAACCTGATCATCTCTGTGAAGTGCTTCTTCCTGAGCTGCTCCTTCAGCAAAATGACAGCTTAATTTAGTTATTTCTTGAAGGTAATTTTTCACAGTCTCAGTTGCCAGTGAATTCAAAACATGTGGTGGGAAAAAAACTGCTAACCTACTGATTATATTGGATAGCCCAACTGCTTCATGCTCTTTGACTTTATCACTAGTCAACAATTTCAAAAGTCCTTCTACAAACCAGGATAAGTAGCGAGACCTGTCACTACTGTCACTCATTACAACACCATTTAATGAAGCCAGCTGGTTCAGGCATTGTAGCGTGTGATGACAGAGATCTGGGTTGTCACGAACTTGCCAGTGTAACTTCAGGAAAAGCTCCAAGATAGTTGGATCTAACAAAATTTCCTTCCATTCCGAGTTTGGTCTCAATGTAGGATTCTGTTGTGCCTCAAACAAACCAATTAGTTTTCGTGGCAACAGCATTGCTAACTGAAAGTTCCAAGTTAATACCTGTTCTGCCATTAAAAGAAATTTTTTGAACAAAGTAGCTGCTTCTGTAGGAAGTGGACGACCAATCTTGGCAAGTTCATTTAAGCCTTGAAGACAATATTGGAATATCTTTTTCAAATCCATAGTTTCAAATTTTTTCTTGGCTATCAAATGTGTCTCCCATGTGAGGCCTACATCAGTTGCTCGAGTAGTACTAGAATATTCATTCAGGAGTGCATTGACAATCGAACATCCAATTGTTTGCATTCTTTGGTCACCACTACTGATCAGTTGTGAAACCTCAGACAACACATTCTCAACAACTTGTGATGACTCACTGTCTACATCTGCACGTTTGACCATAATTGCAACCACAAGTAGCAACTGTTCTCGCACAAAACTTTGCAAGTCTGGCCGCTGAATGACATATTGGAGAAGATAGTTTCTGAGATTCTCTGTGTCCACTTTTTCTAGTAATTTCCATTCACGAATTACTGCTTGCTTTAAGAGTGATGCTGCTTGAAAGGTTACGTAATCAACATTACTGTTTTCAAGAATGTACCTGCACAATTGGAAGGGAGATTTTGTTTTTTGAAAGTTGAGAAAAATACTTTCAGCTGCATGACGCTGTTCTCCAGTGACTTGAATAGGAGGGGCCAAGAGAACGCTAGCAGCTTCTTCCAATTCTTTCAATAGACTTGCCGATACTTGGTCTGCCATAATTAATACAGTTGTAGGATAGAATTAATGTTTTCACTATAGCGTAAGCGTTTAACTCTAGATTGTAATATACCAGTTAGGCCTAACTCTAAAAGTCTTAAGCTAATCTGTGACAATTTTCTCCAACTCGTCAGCTTCAATTAAAATAATGGACACCTCACAATGACCGAAGATTTACGCTATTCTCGGGTCATAATCTCTATTGGTCTACATTAAAATATTCAATTCATGAACATTTCACGTAAATATACTATGTTAACCTCTGTCTTTTATTCTTAATCAAATAAATTAGACATTATAACTTTGACAACCTCCATAAAACACAACTCACGTTATAAACTGGCATAGGAATAGCGTTGCCAGGCTGCCCTCTAACTTAAGTCTAAGTGTTTTTTTTTATATTTTAATCGAACATTGAAAAAAACGAGTTATAAGTGAAATATATTAGTTCACATATATAACAGAATAAAAACAAGGTAGTATAAAAAATGTCAGTAATGGTTTTAGGGATACAGTTTATTTCTTCAAGGTTATACTTTTTAGTTTTTATTTTCCTCCATACTTTAAAACCTGCGTGTGGATAAAAAAAAGAACACAATTGTTGATTATATGGATTAAAATGCACCTGATGACTCAGTATTAATGTTAAAGGATTTGTTTGTTTTTGCAGAAAGTTACACAGTGGGTTAGCTGCATCGCGTCCAGTAAGGGGATCTAGCTCAGATAGTTAGTGTTATAAGCCCTAACGTTTACCAATGAAACGCCTGATGGACAAGCTTGAGAATTTAAAATACTAAAATTTGTATTTGATCCTTGTTATGAGCATAGCTTTTTATATTTTTGCGCTTAAACAAAGATATTAAATATAAACTAACTAGTAATTAATATCTTGTTATAAAGATTAGAAGAAATTGAAACTAATCACTGATTATACTTAGTGATCATATTAGCTACTAACTAAGACAAGAAAGATGAGAATAAAATCTAATGACAAACAAGAAAGGGTCAAACATGAAAAATCCAAATATGTTCTTGTACAATAACGTTAAAAACATCTAATTCGATCTACAAAAAAGAAAAGAAAAATGATATAGATCATTTAGTGAGTTGTACAAATAAATGGTAAATGGATTTTAATTGTAATAAATGCAAGATAATGCATGTGGGTTATCATAATTTGAATTATAATTCGGATGATAATAACCTTAACAGAAAGGGATCTTAATGTAGTGATTGATCAGTCTTTTAAGCCATCCAAGCGATGTGATGTTGCTAGTGGTAGGGCAAATATGGTTTTAGGTTTTATCTACAGAAATACCGAATACAAGTCTAAAGAGGTTATAATTTCATTGTATAGGTTACTGGTTAGGCCACATTTAGTGTTCAGTCTTTGGCTTCTTACCTTAGGAAGGACATTGAAATGTTGGAAATAGTTCAGAGGAGGGTTAGTAGAATGGTACCTGGGATGAAGGGGTTGTCATATGAGGAGAGGTTGAGATCTCTCAAATTGTTTTCTCTTATATATAATCGAACAATATACACTGAGTGGTCACAAGTAAATAGACACCTAATTTTTCGTCATTTAACTGATTTATGCTAACTAATGTGTGTTCACAGA
>NW_013667024.1:173800-177483 GCF_000517525.1 Limulus polyphemus
CAACCTGTGGACTTTTGGAAGACCGTATTGTTCTCAGACGAATCAAGATTCGCTCAATTTGCGGACAGTGGAGGGATATGGGTCTGGAGAATGCCTCACCAACAGTTTTGGCTCAACATATTGCAGCCAACTGTGAAGCATGGTGGTTTCAGCGTGATGATTTGGGGAGCTGTTTGGGTTGGTGGGAGATCGAGCTTAGTGGAGTGCGTTGGCAACATAAATTTTGCGAAATACGTCGAAGTATTGGAGGAAGGACTCTTGCCACTTTATTCCTCGGGTTTCGTGGACAAAACACAACGTTGTTCCAGGAAGATGGAGCACCGTGTCACACTGCTAGAAACACCCAAAAGTGGCAGGAAGAAAATGGTATCCAGAAGTTGTCCTGGCCGAGCCAATCTCCTGACATGAACCCCATCGAAAACCTCTGGGCCGTACTCGACCGGCAAGTCAAGAAACAACCAAAAAAACCAACTTTGAAGAGCGATCTACTCCAAGTTTTGAAGCAAGAGTGGGGCAAAAATCCCACAATCTAAAATTGACGAGATGATTCTCACGATGCCCCAAAGGATCAACGAACTTCACGAAGCGAAAAGAAGATCTACTAGATATTAATTAAATTATACATATATCAATTCATGTGAATATGACTGAAAAAATTCATTTTTTTCTGAAAAGGTGGTGTCTATTTACTTGTGCCCACGCTGTGTATATGTTATCAATATGTTGTCATTCGCTTTGATTTGTGGAATTTTATCTCTGTTAACTCAGATAGCAATTTTTTAAGGTTAAGAATATTTGTGTGCATGTGTTAATATTTCTATTATATAGATAAAGTCGTATAGTGAAAACAGCGACGCCTAGCGAGATACCCTTTGTGTAACTTAGGTGAATATCCCAAACAAATAGGATATATAAACTTGTAATTTATTTTTTAATCTACTCAAGTTACGAGTGAATATTTTACCAATTTTTTTGCAATTATATTTTACTCCCTTTAGAAAAATGTATTTTTTAGAGTGATTTATTTTGAATTTGTTTATATCGCAATTATAAGTTTTAAGTTGCTATGAATTAATTTGCATGAAAAATAAGTTGACATCAATATAATACAATTCGACCGGTAACAGTGGTGATACTTTATTAACAAACCAAAAAAGGAATTAAAATATGTACACACACACAGGTATATATATAATGATTAATCAATGTGTGACTTTTTGGTTTTATACACCCTTAAAAAGATGACATATCTGTGCAATAGTTTCTTTCAAATTATTTTTTTTTTTTTGAGAAACAGTATATGAAATATTATTATTGGTAAACAAAATGTCTAGACCATTCATGTATTAGCTTAAAAATAACGGTTGGGGGATTCTAAAACGTTTTAGAAGGCGTATTATATACTTTTATAACAATTATATGAACAATCCGTAGAAATTAAAATTCATATATCACCTAAGTCGTTGGATTTAGTGTTTGATAGTTCGAGAAGAGTAAAGGTATTTTTCTTTTCTTGCAAACCGAGACATTGAATTGAATGAATATGGCTTTTTCACGCACTTTAGACAGAGACTGATGGAGCACCTGATATTTCCATAAGTAAGTAGTAGAATATCAGATTAACAGTTTGGCTTAGGACTTCACCAGAGTGATCTATTACCTACCATCAATATTTTGCCATGGATATTATACAGACGGTTGAATACGTATATTATATTATACCGATTTTAAATATGCATATCAACAAGTCGCATGCCAATCATAACCGATATAAAGTCAAGGTGGAAGAAATGTACGAGGACTACTTAAAGGACATTGTTTGTCATTACATATAGTGTCATAATATTCAAGATTGGTCATTTTTGGGAAGAGTGCGTAACAGTCTTCTCCAACACAAACTATTCATACTGTTACGACAGCGGAAGTCGCGGAACGCTGGAGTTCTAGAAAGATCGAGGAACCTTTCGAACGTCATAGGGTTTGCTAGATACGCCCTCTATTTTGTATATATAAGACCGGCGAGAAGTGACGGCATAGATAGATAATTGCAGACAGACAGAGACGGACAATTGAGTCAAGCGCGGTAGTAAGGTGCATGAATCGTTGTGAATTATAGCGTGTGTTTAAGTTAAAGTGACTGTGGAAATTAAGTGTATTACAAAGTTGTATTGAGAGAGAATAAACTAATTTTATTTAAGAAAGGACTTGTGTCGCTGAAGTTTCATCGGAAATAAATTATACGGAAAATTAACAAACGAACAGAGACGTAACAATACATTCAGATCATTACGATTTGTTCAAATCGAGGATATAAAATTTACAAGATGAGAATATCCCTTTTACTTAATGGCTCTGGAAAACAAAGAAATGTGGATTAACTTGGTGCCCCAGACTGGTCCAGAAAGAGATCTGCAACACATCATACCCGATAGGCGAAAATCCACTAACATAAATGTTAGTGGCAAAAGCCGTCTACGTGCCCCAGGCAACATAATTAACATGGCTTTCTACGAGGGAAAGCGACTCAAGTTGCTTCCACGACATATAACTTTAACCATTTTATATCTCAAGCAGCTGGAGAATGAAATGGGTATTCATGCTGTTTCACAGAAAACAAACTGGCAACAATAGCAGATGCTAGTGCCTATGGATTTCTGTGCGACTGGACCGTTGAAATGGCTCTTGGGAAACTTTCATCCTCGGACATTATATAGAATATGGAAATAGGCAGAGAGAGGGGTATGTTTTGAACGTGACACTCTTACAGTGAAGCCTTTTGCAATGGAAACTACGCTGCAGGACTGTTGTCAAGATGCACAGTCTACATCTTATGAGGTAACATGATGAGGCACCAAAATTGTTTTTATATAACGTATTCAACCGCTATAAAAGACCTTGTCTACATGAAGGACTGTGTAACTCTTAAGTCAAAACCTAGCCTGATAAATTTATATTTTATTGGACATTGCTCCAAATGAAATGATTATATACACTGTGGAGAGCTTTGTCCTCTTTGAAGAGAAACGCGAAAAATGGGAAGACGAACTGGTCTTATTTCACCACAGGTAAGACTAACTTGGCTGATAATCAGCTCCTAAAATAGTCGTGTTTTATCGTTACAACATCAAGACGATATACTGAGTTATTCTGGTACTGCTACACCTTTGCTTTAGTACCTATTGTTTGTTAGTTACCGAAGATTTAATTTTAACTGAAGGAATGTAGAGTATTAACATACAGCAACATATTTTTAACCTGAAAGTTCTATATTTGACTTACAAAATCTTTTTATTTAAACTTTTAATTTCTCACACAAGCTACCTCCAGGAGTTTGTCACTAAACTATATTGTATTTTTTTTAAATAAAGTAGATAATGTATGTAACTGTAATTACAAATTGTAGATTTTTTTTTTTTTGAGTAAACAGGAATAGTGAATTATGTTGAACAAGCCGACTACACAAGTGCAATAGAATACAACTTTTTTTTTTAATTTCAGTTTAATATAAGATATGATTCCAAGAGAGATTAACACTGTATCTGTCAAGTCTTCGTTGGGTCCAGAAAGGATTTTATAACGGTTGAAACCCTCAAAGACACTTCAATGTGAGCAGCCAAATGAACGAATGGAAGAAATCCAAATGAAAGATACACCAGCTTTGAACGAGGGTCACTAATAAAAAT
>NW_013667024.1:177818-182503 GCF_000517525.1 Limulus polyphemus
TATAAACTAAGGTTGATTGTTGTTAAACTTAAATTTGTATATTAACTTTAAAGTTTTAAAATATGAAACATTTCAATTAGCATATCAGTCACGCAGTTAGTTAACAAGGAAATATATCCAGCACAGATAAATATTTTGTGTAAGGCAAATATAGTTTTATGTTCCAAATGATTAACATTGTGAATATCTATCTCCCCCCTCCCAGTGGCACAGCAGAATGTCTGCAGACTTACAACGCTAGAAACGGAGTTGCGATACCCAAACAACATCTATCTATCTAAACTGGTTGAGTTCATGTATGTTGGTTTTGTTTGTTTGTTGTGAAGTGCAAAGTTACACAATGGGGTTTCTGTGCTGTGCCCACCACGGGTATCGAAACTCGGTTTTTTTTAGTAGCGTGAACTCAGACTTACCACTGGAGGGGGGTGTTTCTGTTGGTAAAGGGATCAGTCACACAAAACATACCATCAAATATTACAACTACCAGTACTAATTAGTTTTGGGGTCTATTATGTATTTTACAAAGAAAATGAGTGATTTCGCTTACTCGCTTTTGGTGAATTGTTTTTAATCAAGCAGAAAATTATTCTATTAAAACTTGCTTCCAGCATTAGTTTTTAAATGTTTAAAAATTCAAACCATTATATTGTACATAATGTATAACATACATAAAACAATGGAACATTTAGTATTTCAAGGCTGTTTCTGAGGAAAAGAAAAATATTTTGATACCCATCATTCATTTTACAGGAATTCATAGATCTAAATGTTCCATAAAGTGCTGATCACCACTATTGCCAATAGGAAATGATTCCATAAGCTAATCACCCTGTTAAAGAAATAAAACATATCTACTAGAATTTTAACTCATCTCCCCCCCTCATATCCGAATCTTGGGTTTTCTCGTCTTTTGGGGTACAACAAAAAGAAATCTGAGGCCTTAATTCTATTGACCCCATTCTTGGATAATCTTGTAAAGTTCAATAAGATTCTCTTTCTATAGAGAAATCATCCTTCATCTGAACCTTTAGATAAGCAGACCTAAACTAAATTGATCCAAAATTTTCTCCTTTAATGTCTTTAGTAAACCAATTAGGTTTGACAGGCTATAGTTATGTGTATATTTTATTTATTGCACTTTACAAAGACTACAAAACCTAGTTGTAAAATATTCTTCAGAATTATGAACTTTTTTAGGCTCTACACTTGTGCACAAAAGCTGTCAAGAAACATGGTAATTTATCAAGTGCACACAACTGAATACTACTTTGATTCCTTTATTTAAAGACAAAACTAATTAATGTATTTACATATTCAAGTTTTGGATTTAAGTGACTGATCATACATAACAATTGCTGGAGTCGACTCCTGAAATAAAAGGCAGATAGAAACGTTATATACATGCAATTGAAGCCCAAACAACCTGAACATTAGGGAATAATGTCCCTATACTCCATCAGAACTTGCCTTTGATCCATTTATGCCATGTCCGAGGTATTCTGTAAACTCTTACATGGTATGTCCTGGGGCATGCTGGGAATACTTACATTTGACCCATTATGCCATGCACCATAGAACTATTACATCTTGGGGTATCCCGTAAACTCTTGTATGGTACATCCTGGAGCATGATGTAGTTTTTACAGGGCACTGTGAGAATAATACTTGGCAAATTCAGGGCATTCGGGATAAAATTCTCAACAAACAGAAATAGAATAATGAATAAAAATGGACAAAAAATTTCTGATGTCCTGGAGCATGGCAAAGTGGGTCATTAACATGCCGTTATATTTATGTAAAACTAGCATATTCTATCACAAACCCTATTAAATATTAATAACTAATCACTGAATTTGGTACAAACTTATATTTGGCTGGGATCCACAGAAAATAAAGAACCAAATAAAAAAAAGCTAACTTAACAAAATGTCTTAAATATTTGAATCTTCTTTTACATTAAAACCTTCATTTTGTGTTAAAATTCAGAACCTGTATAAAAGGAAGTTGTGCACAAAAAGTAAAAAAAGAACCATCTGCTCAATAATAATTTGTTTAAACACTCACTATTAACTGAATTGATTTTGTTAATTCTTGATTTTACAAACTCAGTAAACTATATTTTCTCAATAATAATTTTCTATAAATTGAACAGCATTCAGTTTTAATGAAAATGCTTAGTCGCCTCTGTAGAACAAGCAAGATATTATTTATTATGTAATTATCAGGTTTACGTTTTAAAATACTGCCTGATGTGAAAATAGATAATTTTCACAACTAGTCAACAGTGATTCACATGTTAATTATAAACATTAGGTATAATTAATGTCTGCCAATCTTTTTATATTTCTTGAATGTTTTAAAATTTATACAAAATGGTAATTTCTTCACAGTGTCATACCTTACTTAATTTGTTGCCTGGGTAATGAAAATACCATACTTAATTCCTCATTATTAATAAGATCTTCTGGGTGAAAGTAAAAAAGTGTATAATATTTCAACCACACTACACTTCTACTACATCTAAAGCCCATGTAATGATACAGAGCCTTATGTAGCAACATTTATAAAGATATTAACTTCTTCCTTAAACCAGAATATTTACAAAAATATACCTGATCAGTGTTATCATTACCATTTATGTAAAGAAAAAAATTAACACTATTAACTCACAGTGCTTTTGTATATGGTTGATGTTAGCCCACATTTAGCAAAAAGCCAATAAACTTGGTATCTTGATTTTTACTTCTGTAATTTTGTTTACATCATCATGGAATGTCAGCAAATTTTAACAAGACATGCCTAAAAAGAACTAGTATCAATTCTAGAGTTATCTTTGACATTTCAGTAAATTGTAACAGGATGGAAAAAAACATTTTAAACTCTCAACATTTACATCTCTGAACCTTAAGGTGACACCACATTTATTTCCAATCATAGAGCTAAATAAGCAAGATCTGGTATGCAAACTATTACGTTGCTGCTCAACTATCAATTGTCATTATCTTGTATACTTTCTATTCTTGTAGAAAAATAAAACAAAATTATATATATATATATATATATAATAAATATAATATGCAAGAATATAACAATAAAACATTAGCACTTCCATGATTCAAAACAATTCTGTTACTTTGGCTGATCGAAACAAATACTGTAATCATCACTCAACAGGAACATTTTTGACAACTCAATAAGCCACACTTATACCTCAAACTTTATATTTCTCATTCCAGCCAGTATTTTAAACGTTCTTTCTTATATAAACTAATGCTTATGTAAGAAAAAACAAATTAGAAAACATTCGTGTACAGTATACACTTTTCACAAGTGACGTGAACTATGTAATTTGGGTTGTTAAAAAGTACGTTGTTAGGATTTGACAGCGAGTAAACCTTTAAACTAACTTATTAAAACCCTTGCCTGTTATGTAATTTTTTGTATCTACTGTAAGCAGGACATGAACCTGGGACTGCTTGTACTATAAGCGAGTGCTCTACCAACTTAACTAAAAGGCTAACCTGCTAGTGTTGGCTACTAAGGCACTTTTTAATAACCAAAGTTCCCACACTACTACTGCTGCTACTACTACTATGTTGATCTTCCGACATCGAAATTACTAATGTCAAGAAAAATAAAAATCTGTATGCATTAAAACACTATATAACATTGTAAGGTATCTACAACTATGGCAAAGACAACAATCCTTGAACAGGAAAAATACTTGTAAAAGTGAAAAAAAAAATTTATTATTATTTTCTATTGAATATCTTATCATTTCTCACATCTTTATGTAATTTTTTCATAAATGACCCAAATATTTTTGGCTAGGTTATCTATGATTAAACTAAACAAAGTGTACATGTTGTGAGGGCTTGCATAAGCTGGAAGAAACTGATAGTTGACCAAATTCTTCTGAGGTCTATTTATTTTTTATGAGCTTTACGCTTGTTCAGTAACTTATTGTTGGACTTCTCCAAGTTTTTCAGATGGATCGCATCATAGTCGACTCGCATAGTAGCCAAAGCTTGTGTCATTTCATCCTGTAAACCAATAAAATAAAAACAAACTTAGATGTTAAACAAATTCATCTGCTTTCCTAACATTTTTTTTTAATTTTGTTTCTTTTGACATGTTAATGAGTTTTACCAGAATCCTTTGCTAAAGATGATCATAATTTTTTTGATTATACATTTAAATTCTGCCTACTTTTCTTGCTAAGCATCATTTTTATGGTTTTTTTTTTATATACATTACAGTGCCCATTTGATTCTTTAATTGAATCTTCTTTTGTTTAAGTTTTCAACTAAACTCCACCCAATTTAAATTCTGCCTATTTTTCTTGATAAGCACTACATTTATCATGTTTTTTTTTGTTGTTGTTATACATTACAAGTGGGCAATATGGTTCTTTAATTTAATCTTCCTTTGTTTAAGTTTTAAACTAAACTCCACCCGATTTAAATTCTGCCTATTTTTCTTGATAAGCACTACCTTTATCATGTTTTTTTTTGTTGTTGTTATACATTACATATTGCCCACTTGGTTCTTTAATTTAATCTTCCTTTGTTTAAGTTTTAAACTAAACTCCACCCGATTTAAATTCTGCCTATTTTTCTTGATAAGCACTACCTTTATCATGTTTTTTTTTGTTGTTGTTATACATTACATATTGCCCACTTGAT
>NW_013667024.1:183201-187921 GCF_000517525.1 Limulus polyphemus
ACCACACTATATGTGCCAAGTGTACAATAACACATCTACCACACTATATGTGCCAAGTGTACAATAACACATCTACCACACTATATGTGCCAAGTGTACAATAACACATCTACCACACGATATCTGCCAAGTGTACAATAACACATCTACCACACGATATCTGCCAAGTGTACAATAACACATTTACCACACTATATGTGCCAAGTGTACAATAACACATCTACCACAGTATATCTGCCAAGTGTATAATAACACATCTACCACACGATATCTGCCAAGTGTATATTAACACATCTACCACACAATATCTGCCAAGTTTATATTAACACATCTACCACACGATATCTGCCAAGTTTATATTAACACATCTACCACACTATATCTGCTAAGTTTATATTAACACATCTACCACACTATATCTGCTAATAAAATTAGATTCTACAATTTTATATATTACTGATTCTTGAGAAATTGATGTTGACAGATTCACCTACCAAAATGTTTTTTCTGATTCCTGCCACTTTAAAAAAAATAAGATATTGGTGATTTAGACTAGTAATTTTCTTTCTTATATATGTTAATCTTATTTTGTATCCTAACTAATAAAAACGATGGCTATTTATTGAAAACTTTTTTCTTATTTATCCTGTCTACCCTATTTCTGTATTTTCCAGCATAAACAACACCATAAAATAAAAAATATGATCCCCAAATGTTCATCACTGAATAAAAAAAAACTGTTGTACAACACAGGTAAATGCTCTATATGACAAAACTCCTTAATTAGTCTTGCACATTCAAGAGCTTGAAGTATTTTGAAAAATTTAAGCTATTTAAACTCTTATAGAAAACTGTTTTTGAGAATCAGAATAAAATATTTTGAACAGTAAAGCCCTTGAATTCAAACCGATGCACATATATCTTTAAACAATCTAACCACTTACACAGTATACTTCAAACAAGCAAATCACATCAATTAAGATGTATTTTATTTACTTTTCAGCTCTGTTTGTCAATAAATTCAAATTAAAAGTATTCTATGGTCTAATGTAATGGAATTATTACATTTTCTACAAATATTTCCAACAAATCTTATCAATACTTTAACTTTAAAGAGATTAAAATTCATAAAACATGTGCCACTCACAGCAATCCACTTATTTCTACAGACTTCCTCAATAGTCAATCTTTCAGTAGGATCAGTTCTCAACAGACCACGAATAAGGTCTTTGGCTAAATCAACAAAAAAATTATACAGTTTATACCACAGGGAATTAATGAAACACACTATTCATAGTAAGTTAAACAAGCCATCATACACTAAATGTTAAAATATAAAAAAACTACTATTTAAGTAGGATGTGCATTAACTGTATCATTTATTGAAAAAATAAAGTAGAACCAACAATTATAAGCAATGATAGTTAATACGCCAGTATGAAGACACTAAAAATAACCTAAATATTTTTAATTAGGTACATTATTTTTAAGAAAAACAAAATCTTACTGTGAATTTCATGACATTATGAAGATCAAGATTTTTCCATCAGTATTTACAGAATATAAGATGGTAGTTTTATTTTGTGCTTGCTACAAGTGCACAGAGTTTAATAAAACTGTAAAACGTATGTGTTTGTACTAGATATATACATTTACCAGTTTTAATGTACTATATTACAATAAAAATAAGTGTGTGTGTGTGTGTGTGTGTGTGTGTGTGTGTGTGTGTGTGTGTGTGTGTGTACTGGCTATGGTAAAATTATAAAATGGGAGTTTTACACAGTGAAAAGTTCCAATACACGAATGCTGTACAAAGGTTCACTTTTCGAAAGCGCTCAGGTTATGGGTTTTTTTTTTATCATTTTGTATCAAGACTTATTGAACCTACATGTTTTTCTGACATCAACAGTGAAAAGTGCCATGTTCAACAAGTCTGATAAGGCACAAGTACGATGAACAGCTATTGACATTATTTCTTTTTGCCCACTGCTGTTTAGAAGAGTTCTTAATTCTATCACAATACTAACATTAAGTATATTTATATTTTAATAAAACTATCATTCCATGGCACATCCTAACAGAAGAGCTAAACAAAAGATTATAGTAAACATGTAGTTTCTTGAAGAGTATCTTGTTTATAAACTACACTTTTCTGGATAGAGAGAGATGCATTTCCAGCACGTATGGTGTAGTTAAAACATAGGAATGATAAATTAATCCAATAAGTGCTTCTACTCACATTAACTTTTTAAAGATTATTAATTCAAATACTTGTTGCATTCTATATTTTCCATCAGCAGTACACTTAATCAGTTTCTACATTTGTTAAACTGATTTCTGAAACCAACACACACACATACAGAAAGAGAAAACAAACGATTAAGAAATCAGATACAAGAAATATTTCATAAGACATAAAAAAACGTCTCACAACTAACTGTATTTTAACCTACCATCTTGAGTAACACACTTCCATTCAGGGTTGGGAAAGTCATACTGTCCTGCACGAATCCTCTTTTTCATCCCAGGAGATATGGCCAATCCATGGTTACTATAAAACGGTGGGAAGCCACAAAGCCTGGAAATGTGAACAATGGAAGCTGTAAACTACATTTAAAACAAGAAAGTGTAGAACTTTGTAGGTATTAGAAATAGATGTGAACTAGATGCTTGGAAACTGGGTGGCAGAACAGTTACATGCAATTTGCACTGAAAGATTTGGTTCAGACCTGAAGACGTTCTGTAGGACCAAAATATTTTACTATACAGTTAACAGAAACTCTCTCATGTCAGCCATCTTCCAACTTAAATTTCAGTAAACTGCTAGTATGGCAATCAAGAAATGTGTAGAGTCAATTTTAAGTTACAGAATATTATCATCTTGTTGAAGTTTAAAACCTTTTTTGTCTTATTGCTACATCAATTTACTTAAAAACAAAGTTATGCACACTGATTTCAGCATTACATTCATTGACAGGGGTGTAATGTTTTTATTCACCCTGCAGAAAAAGTGAGAGTCACAAGTACACGACTGTACATCCACAGTGCCTTGATTAAAACAAGTTATGATTTACACACACCCTCAGGTCCTCCATATTTGTGGAAGGTTTGAAGTCTGTGCCCTAAAGACTTGACATTCTACTATCCTGCTTAGAAGGTTTAAAACACAAAAGGTGTGGACTAGGTTAAATTTTTTTTTAACGAACTAATTAAACAGCACGTTAAAGACGAGCAAAAATTTCTTATAAATAAATTTTAAAAATAGTTGTAAGCTATTTCTGAAAATTTATATATGCTGCATTTCATAACTGCATTACAAATTATATTTCCTGAAGATACATAAAATCTACACTGATAGTATAAACCTACTTAATATGATGAATGTTATCTACTATAGAAAACCTAAACTAGCAGTAATTACATAATAATGTAGCAGCCATTAGTTATCAGCAAAAACAAAACCTAAACTAGCAGTAATTACATAATAATGTAGCAGCCATTAGTTATCAGCAAAAACAAAACCTAAACTAGCAGTAATTACATAATAATGTAGCAACTATTAGTTATCAGCAAAAACAAAACCTAAACTAGCAGTAATTACATAATAATGTAGCAGCTATTAGTTATCAGCAAAAACAAAACCTAAGCTAGCAGTAATTACATAATAATGTACCAGCCATTAGTTATTAGCAAAAACAAAACCTAAACTAGCAGTAATTACATAATAATGTACCAGCTATTAGTTATCAGCAAAAACAAAACCTAAACTAGCAGTACTTAAATAACAAAGAACATTAGTTAACAGAGAAAATTAAAACCTTCACTTACAGTATGTACATAATGACACCTAGAGACCACATATCACAGGACTTGTCATACTTCTCTGGCCCAAGGACCTCAGGAGCTAGAAAAGTTCATATAAAACCAGTTTCCCAAGCTGTATTCAATCGATACATGATATTAATTAAAGTTATTAGAGATAGATTAATAACAAAAAATATTGTAAATGCACTTTTACTGCACAAAATGAACATTAATACTTTTTTTTTATTTTCAAAATATCTTTTTAATAGGTTAAATACCCTTTTTTGCTAAACCACTTTCACATTTTTATTAAAAGCATTAAGTAAACCAGTACACGGCATGAATATTATCAAGTAATATATCTGACAAATCAGGTACAAGAGGAGAATTTCCTACATCGCAAGTTTTAACGACATCTGTAAAATAACATTTGAAAAATATGTACCTGCTTTTTCTCCATTGGATATATTATGTGTTCTGAGGTTTAAAATATAAACTTGTAAAACATTAAGATTTATATAAAAACTCTTTTTAAGTATTTGTTTTTAACAGTCTTGTCTGATGAAGTAGATTCATTATATGTTAAAACATCTTAAATAATTCGTCCAACATGTAAAATGACTAAACTCGCTGTAAAAAACAGCTACGTAAAAATTATATTAACTTAAAAACAGAACTAACTGTCACTCTTATCAGGGCCAGTGTGACTGGGGATGCAGCATGTGCATTTGCAGAGGGTGGCAGATTCTGGGGGGCAAGAAAAAAACAACAACCTGGTTCTGGTTGGCAGCTGTTCCCTGGCCAAAAAAAAAAAAAAAAAAATCCCCATCAGGCAGGATCAGCATTCTACAGTAAAGCATACAGTGAGAACATAACACTGCTGCTACCTGCAGATGTTATGAGGGGGGGGGGGGCC
>NW_013667024.1:188597-210740 GCF_000517525.1 Limulus polyphemus
TACTACCTACTAGGCCATGCTTGGGCCTCATTTGTATAACACTTGTATAATATGACATTAAAGCCTGAGACACATGAACCCCCAGTCAGATATACTACCTACTAGGCCATGCTTGGGCCTCATTTGTATAACACTTGTATAATATGACATTAAAGCCTGAGACACATGAACCCCCAGTCAGATATACTACCTACTAGGCCATGCTTGGGCCCCATTTGTATAACACCTGTTAACTAGTTTCCAGATACATGAAATTGAATATTCTAGAAACATTTTCAATTGCTGTCGAGGCTATGAATTTTTACCATAACTAAAAATACTCTATTTATAAAATAAAAAATACAATTAACAGGACCAAGCAACTGGATTTATTACTCAAGTACAACTTATCTTACATACATAAACTTATTCTTTAGCAGCAGCAGCTAACAAGTTTATTTTTCCTATCTGTTTACTTTCAACTTGCTAATTTAATTTTAATCTTTATAAAAAGATGAACAACATTTAATGGAATGGTTAAAACCAATGTAATGAAAGACAGAAAAACATGGTCAACATTTCTGTTATACACTGGTACATATCACTCAATCCGAGTTATAAAATACGAAAAATATTATAAATAAAAAGGCTTTAACAAAAATAAAGTTTGACAGCATGATGAAACTACTTCTATGAATTTAAATTACAATGTGGCCTTAAATAAAACTTACCAACATAGTATGGAGTGTAACAAGGCGTCTGAAGGGAGTTAATGTTTGTTGTTTCTTTAGCAAAACCAAAGTCTGTTAGTTTTAGTACTGCATTTGGATCAGTAGAAGAGTATAAAAGGTTCTCTGGCTAATGAAAATAAATCATGTCCAAACATTAGTTTACTCACTTTATAAAAAAACTTACATATTAAACTCTACTCTATTTTTTATATTACAATTCTCTCTCTCTTTTTTTTTTTCTATAAAATAAGTATTTTCATTTATGAACAGCCTGGTAGTAATTGGTGGAACTAACTCACCTTGTACATTTATCAATGTTCCTTCAGCACACAATAAACCTTTTAAAAAATTGTTTTCACTTTAGTAACTTAAGATCTTTTTCACTGTAATTACTCAGCTTTGAATACACCTATTTTAGATAGTACGTGTATAAACATCCAGACATCAAGTTGGTCTCAACATCATAGTTCTTTTAAACATTTACTGAAATTGTGAAGGAAGTAGTTTCATGTGTTTTCACTGACATTTTACATTCAAGGATCATGATTCACCTCCTCATAAATATGGCATCAATGTGCTTGCCATTATGAAAATTTGTTTATACACTTGATGAATTAAAAAAAATAAAAGAAAGAGCTCTGATGGTACTTTAGTAAAGTTTACAATATACTTTTTTGAAATCTATAAAGTAAAACCAACTAAGATTGAAATTTAAGATCAGGTCTACGTACAGCTAAAAAACAGCATTGTCACGTACAGAGCACAGATTTTAGAAACTGTTTCATGTTAATGGTCAAGTTTACTTTGTCTTATGCAATACAAAAAATTTAAATTTATATAGGCCATTTACTTGTTTATACTGGTCTAAGAATTTTCATACAAGTACAAAAAAGGTGCTCAAATGTATAAAATTCTCTAACTGATAACAGGTATGGAATAAATATCCAAGTAATAATTTGTTGAAAACATGGTTCAAGGAATTAGTTGTATATGCTTTAGTTCAGCAAAGGTTCTGTTGAAATAAAATGTTTACAAAAGCTGTACTTTACAAGAATAAAATGAAATGTAAATGGTATAGTCACAAAACCAACCAACAAGTCAAAAAATATAAAATTAATATTAAATAGAACTTTCATCTTGTACCTTCAAACATTAATAAGAAAAGTATGACACGTGGACATCTATAAATGGGAAAGACACTGTTTCAGAACAATATTTAAGATTTATCTTGTTAACTGTAAGAGTTTTAATAATGATTAAAAAAAAAAGCATTCAGTTTCCACTAAGCTGCATTAGTGAACTTTTACTGACCTATAGTATACAGATTACTATATATTACTCTCCTTTTGTTATCTGCAAAATTTAAACATTTTTCTAAGTTCTAGTTTGAAACATTCTAAATCCAGATGAAGCCATGTGTTCAATCTAGCTTGAGGAGTTACTTATTGTAAAGTACCTTAAATCTTTTCAATCAACACGAGACATGTTTTTGATGTTTCAAAAAAAATCACAAATTTAAACAAAATAACCTACTAGTTTTTCCTTTGCTGTTTATAACGTCCAATAAAAAATATTTTAATTAAAATAACTGGTTCAGATGAGCAAATCATTCCAAAGCACTATTCATAAAATTACATGCTTATTCAACAGTATAGTATGTAACTAGTGTAGCATAGTTATAAACACTAATAGATATAATCTATGTAATCGTAAGTATGACATAAGTATGTACACTTCTGTACTGATCAAAACTCACATATAACAATGACAGTTGAAACACTCAAACTGTCAAACAAAAAATTGTCACCATTCTCAAAATGTTCTTACAAAAATAAACATGTGCAAATCTCACTGAATTACAAACACATTAATAGAATTCTCCTCTTAGTATATCATGAAGGTTCCAGAAGAAATTTTACAGGAGTTACCACTTTATTAAAGTCTAAAAACATGGAGATATTTCACACTCTTACTGTCATTTTGTTTTGTAATTCTATAAAAGTAATCTTTCTTCTCTTATAGACTCAGCTAGTAATTAGAAGTTTTTTTTCCACACAATGTTATTGGTGAACATACTTAATTGGGACTTCTCTAAAGTACAATACCTTTAGATCTCTGTGAGCTATGTTCATTCTGTGGAGGTGCATAATAGCTTCACAGATTTCTTTCATGATTTCTGCTGCTTCTGTGTGAGTAAGAGAGAGGAATAAAGAAACTCAAGCATTACATATTTATACTTGCAGGTGTACATACATTCAACAGCAACACAGATATGAAAAAAGTATCAGCTATTTTTATACATGGAAAAATAAAGTTCACCATAATTTAAAGCTAGATATAATATGATTGAGCAAATTAATCTTGATTATTCAAAATCAAAAGGGCACCATACTATTGTAACATTCAGTGTAGAATATCAACATCTTACTATAATGAAATGGCATATATCTATGTATGTGACCAAAAATAGTGTGGCGCCATCTATTAAATGGCAACACAAATAAAAATCCATCAAAATATTTTCAGCTTTGGGTATTCAAGATTCAATTAGAAAACTAATTGTGCAACAAACATTTCTTTATCACAGACCACAATTTTAAATAAAAGTATTCTCCTCACAACAAGAACACGGCACTTACTAGGGCTGTACTTGAGGGTTTGGTTATATCTTTATTGATGTAATTTGTAAATACAGTACTAAAAATGGAGTTCTTATAAAACATTTAAGTTTATATCAGAACAATCCAAACACTTTCCCATGCAGTACTTCTGAGAAAAATCTTTTTTTTTTAGAAAATGTTAATTTTCTTCTAAATTCTTTCCAATGAGATACAAATACTACCATTTGTAATTACTAGCACAAACAGCCAGGTGTAGAGCAGCATTTCTGCTACAATAGAGAATTGGCAAGTTTATTTAAGTTTTTTGTTTTGTTTTTTTACACTGTTTCTATTGATTATTTTTATATTATTTGTGGTGCACGAGTGCTGTTTACCAATCTTGCTTCTGATGTAGTTCTTTAATAATAATAATAATAAAATAAAAGCATTTAGCTAAAGGATATTATTGAATTAATATTAACATGTAGTATGCAAATACTACATCACTTACTCTTCTGTAATACATATTTCTTATTTATGCACTTTTTAAAATGTTTCAATTTTACATTTGGAAAATTCCAAGTCCAGTAAATGTCATGTTTCAAACTAAGTCTGAGGTATTACTTTTCATATCTTTATCAGTTAATTAACTTATTTACTGTTTCATGGGATAGTTGCACTGTGTCCAATTTGACCTTGTATATGTGGGGTGGGGATACTTGGTGATTGTCACATGAAGCAGATATATTTCTATACCATGGAGCCCCTTTTCTCACTGGTCAGCTACGGGAAGAATGTACATTGTTAAAGTAGTTTTGGTGCTTTCATGTCACTTATTTCTCTGATTTTGTACATCTAAAGCTTGCTTTAAAAGTCCTGTCTCTCCTTAAACAATATAATACCAGCTGTTTGTTCACACACTGTTTCTCTTTAATACAGCCACAAAGTCAAAATTATTTTTTTTTTACTCCTCACTTTCAGTTTTGATTCTTGAGGACCAAGGATTCTGAACAATGTTTACCTTATTTTCATCCCATCAATACCAAGATCATGGACAAAACTCTACAATATTAAAACAATATAATACCTCTTTAATACAGCCACAATATCATATCCTCTCTTTAGTTTTACCAGTAACAAATCATTAAGTCTGTCTTTCTACACATAGATACACATACCTCTGGTTTTTAAAAAGATTGGGTAAATATGAGCTAGATTTATCCAAATTACCACTGAAGTGTATAAAGATTGAATGAGGTTGTCTCACAACCTAATTCATTGATTCCTAAGGACCAAACATTCTCAACAATGTTTACCTTATTTTTCATTGTATTATCAGCCCACCAATACCAAAATCATGGAAAAAAACTGATAACCTGTATTAAAACTACTCGGTCAAAACCCCAGATTTCCCATACTGGTCCCTATAACATATATACATGTACTTCATAGTCATATATTTCTGTTCCTATTAACAATGCATATAATTCAGGTAATATTCTACTCAAGAAATATAATTTTTTTTAGGATAAAACTGAACCTGGTTTACATACTGCCAAGAATTTTTGGACTTTTGTAAATGGTTGTAATGTTTTGTTCTTTACTTTGTCATGTAATAGTCTGATGAAACTTGAAAAGATTATTATGTGACACACTGGATAAATAGCCATGTCAGAAATCCTACAGTTCAGGCAGTCATAATTAACTAGAGCTTCTGACCAGAGAAAGACATTCAGTCAGTAGCATTTGCCCTCATATTGTTACTCTTAGTTAAACAGAATCATAGCTATAAATGAAGAGTGTATAACAGAGGTGGGGAAACTATGGCCTGCAGATCACATCCAGTTTGTTGCACAATGTAATCTGGCCTGCAAAACTAACCAGAATATTATGTCTATTCAGCCCCCACCAATAACAGGGGTTTCTTTATAATGTCAAGGATTAAGAAATTGGTGAGGTGTTATTTTATTTTATTACTTGTTAATACAAATTTAAGATACTTCATGATAACCATGTCCAAATATTTTTCCACATCAAATTCATCTAGAGTATTCCCTGTAAGGCCATAAGAAATTAGTGTATGATAATCAAGCATAACTTTAGATTACAATAGATCAAGGTGTAAGTCTAGCTCATTAAAGATTCCAGAGCTCTCTCAAAACTCTAGCATCTTTAATACAATATGAAATACCCATCAATTTTCATCTCACAGTTTGTTAGTCTTTGCTTAATCAACAAGTACATTTTGGACCATTAATCTTATCTTCTCTTTCAATCTGGTATTTGAAGTATTTTTTTTTAATGATATTTACATATTTGTATTTACACAACAGCTTTTATTTGTTATGCAAATTTCTTACATAAACTTCTACTCTTTTTCACATTGTGCTATTTACAAATTCTTACAGCATTTTCAACAGCTGTATAATCCTGTTATGTAACTTACATAAAAATAATGTACACATAAAACATAGAAGGTACTGACCACTATAACTTGATTAATAGTTTTTTATTATTATTGTTATTTACCTTCTGATATGCAATGAAAAGATTAAAAACAAAAATCCGAAAAGTATCTACTTAACTCTGTAATAAGTATAGTTAGGTCTAAAAACTAACAGAATAGACCAAGTAGTAGTTTGGTATCTGACTGTCTAACAAGAAGCTTGGAAACAAATAAAAATTACCTTGATTTCCAATCAGCATCAATATAAAAAGTGATTTTGGCTGGATTATATTTCAATTTTTAATATATATAAATTTATGTTTTCTCATCATTTAGTGAAAATGCTGTTGATAATTTTTTAGAGAAGACAAAATTGCCTGAAAAAGGATTTACAAAGATAAAAAATTTTCCATACTAGATGAGAAATATTTCAGTGTTTAAATTTAAAATTATCACTGGAAACATATCTTAATTTTATATCCTAGTATTTTATAAAGTCTCAGAATTTGTTGGACAGGTTATTTACAAAACTTGACCTCTAGATAACAGAAGGGCACAAAGCAGAAAAGAGTGAGTACACCATAGAAGGGTCTACCTGAAACTAAAAATAACCCACAAAAAGGGGAAAAAACAAAAAAACCTGCTTGTCATATGTGTATTTTAGCAAACCTATACTCCAAACACATCACAGTACAGAGAGTTGATGTGTTTTAACCATTTCTATTTAAACACATGCATATATATATATATATATTTCATTTAAAATAATGTTGGACCAATATATAACTTTCTAGAAATAAAGTACAGTACAGCAGTTTTTCTTATTTTTTATGTAAACCAAATACACATAAATAATATAATAAATGATTTTCCACGTATTTTGGAGACAAGAATTAGCACGAGCATCAGTTTTATTTTTTATGGTGTTAAATATGTAACTTCACATATTATTCTGATACAGCCGTATCTTATAAACATTCTAGAAAGGCAATTCAGGAATCTCAACTTCTTGGTTTGGTGTCGGTATGTTTCTCTACACCAATGTTTCCCAAAATGGGGGGGGCCATCTCTCTCTCTCTCAGGGGCCACCAAATAAGGGCCAAAAACAAACAATACTCCAATAAAAATTATGTTGAATTAATTAAATTATAGGATTGCTTCATATTTTAAAACGAAAATAAAATAACCTTACATAAAATAAAGTGTGTGTTTAATTGCTCATCATTTTACAAATTTAACCCAAACATAATAAACTGCTAATGGTTAATTATAATACATATAAATTGATAAGAAAAGGCCACATTAAATTACAAACATACAATTTAATAGAAAAAGTACTTCACAGATATCATTAAAGTTCATTAATAATTATTTTTTGAAACTGACAAATCACAGTTTAAGATATTTTTTATAAGTTGGGAAGTGCCTCAAACTTTTTTTAATCACATCAAGGGAGCCTCAGACTAAAAAAGTTTGAGAACCATTGTAATTATAGTTCGACTTTGTTTTACTGTGTACTTTGTGAAATTGAATTTACAATTATAAGAGAAATGTGTAACAACCACAAAGCTAGATAAGAAACTTTCCATAAAAATCTATCTATGATATTGGACAATTCCTATAACTTCATGATTGCTACATATTTAATATTTCTGTCACAGTCACTCAAACACTCCCATCTATCACGTGCAAGAAATTTGAGGCTGTGGTAAAACTGTGTAAGTTATTTAATACACAATTAATTGGGGCAAGTACAACTTGTCACATTTTCTGTGTGTGTTTGTAGGGGAGATCCTGGCAATGGTAACAGAAATCGTGCATGTGTTGGGATGCTGCTTAGGTGTCTTTTTTTATCCTCCTACAAATGTGTTGCCAACATGAATCACTATACTACATGTAAGCTCCTTTTAGATACATGTGCTATCCCACTGTAACAAAATAGTTTTGAGAACAGATAATTACTCAAGTTTTATTCACAGAATAATTTCTTGTAACTGTAAAAAAGGAAATTGACTAAGCTCTAGCCTACACTAATACAACTACTATTTTTTCCAATGAAGCGGACACTCTAGGTAATTAAAAAACAAACAAAAAAAGTGCTCACTAAAACATTAGCTGTTTAGTTTTTGAGCATCACCCAAAACTTACAGTTGCATTATAAGACAAAATACACAATATTACTTGGAATATGAGCACAATGCATGACCTAGGGGTAATGGAAAACAAAAACTATACTGTATCTGATTTACTTAAACAAGGTTTCATATAAAAAATTCAGCAGTACAAACAAAACTGATGGCAAAACAGGAGCATGCCACACTTAATTATTAACTATTTCTTTGAGTATGATGCTGTGTGTTTTTTTGTCAAATACAAACTTTTTTAAATATCTGATCCTTTGTTAACGGTAAGGTGATAAAAAGTTCAAGGGAAAGTCTATTATCACAACTGATAAAAAAAGTGGCGTTAGAATAACGTGTAGATGCTGAAAATTTCATTGCACCGATATATTTAGAACTACAGAAGCTATACAAGAGCAAAAGGAATACCAAAACGCAGTTACCTCTTTCGGTGAAAGCTCCTTCTGCCCTTTGTTGAATGCGAGAAAACAGCTCTCCCCCTTCCATGCTAGTGCATGAAAAACAAAAAGAGACAAGTCAGAAACTCATACCTGATTTACACACTTCACTAACAACACTTTTACAGACCTGTATTTACTTAGATTAAAAAACTTGTCAGATTTTTTCACTAAAACTAAATAAGAAAATATTACTAAGTCTATTAAATTGGTTATGTCCCAACTTACACATATGAATAATACAGAGTTGGTAACCAAGCTACCTATTATTTTTGAAGTTTATATTAGCTTCATATTACCGAGATTGGCTTGAATGAGAATGTGCAATATGGACAGCTTCTGTCATGGACTTTTTGTTACAATAAACATTTCTGCAGCATCCAAGTTACCATAACATTGATATGATGGGTTTTCTTTCAAGTGTTTTTTGTTATTCAAGCACCAGAGGAAACCATCTCACCCATCTCTCACACAGAGATGGGATCAAAAGTTTCAAGTTTGACAAATTTTATCTCAGTATTTTTTAACTATGACAAGTTTCCCCTTTGATGGACATGATGTGTCTGAGGATTGAGTTTGTATCTTCTTCAAGGAATGATTGGAAGGCCATCATAAATGGTTTTATATACACCAGGCAAAGAGCCTCTAACGGTGAAAAGTGGTCCCACTGCCACTGCATGCAACAGCCTTCATGCTAAGGTCACCTAAGGATCAGTTCTGACGATCAGCTTGGCAAAATTTAGGGAGGGGGTTGAGGAGCACAACCCTCTCTCCTCCTTCGATGAGGTGAAAGCTTCCATTGTTGTTGGTGGGGTTAAAAGACGGGTGGAAGAAAAGCCAAATGTTTAAACATCCGTTACCACCCAGCAGGTGATCGGAGAAACTGACAGTGAGACAGCCATGGTGCTGTCAAGGGTGGATACCCTGAAAAGGACTATCAAAAGAGTAAGGCTAAAGAATCAAGCCTCTCTACCAAAAGCCCTCGCTGACACTGTTAATGACACCCATAACCCCTGTAACACATCATAATACAAGCCTAGACATCATCTCACCCCCATAACATTATGTAATTTTTGAATGGTCTTCAAATGGGTGTATAGTTTACAATCTATTTTTTATTATTATTGTCACCAATCAATTTTATATTTAAAAAAACTGCCATCCACCAAAATCAGTACCCATAACAAAAAACTGCCTTGTCACAAAAAACAATGTAATATGAATGCACCCGTCACAATGTGGTGGTAACTAAACGTCCGGATCTTGAATTGGATACTCTCACTATACACCACAGATACATAAGCATCTTTATATCAAATACGATCAAAGCTAAATTTTAAGAAAGGAACTGACCATTCCATCACAACAAGAAGACATTTTTGACCACTGAAGACATTTTCATAGACTGCTATTATATTGACAATGTGGCAGCAATCACTAGCCCTCCAGTGAAGTTCCATCTCTCTTCTAGATTTAGGACTATCTTTTAATACCTATAATAAAGAAAACAATACAAACACACAACTTTAATGTACATAGTTTTTGAGTTGAATAATTATACTGACTGATCCCCTTTATTAGATCAGCTAATCTTTATTAGAAATATATATTATACTCAACTGACATAAAAAATATAAAAAATTTGGAGCACACACTCAAAGCCTATGTAAGTAAAATTATACAGAAAGTTATTTAATCAATCTTTCTGACATGTACAGAAAGGAAAACTTTAATACTTCAGTAAGTAAACTAAGGCCTTTACACAAAAAGTAAAACATTGTTAGTGTTATGGCAGCATTTTTGTGGTAGCAGATGTGTGTGTTTTACGATAACTATGACCCTTTTTTCCAACAAAAACTATTTCCACAGAAAGTTTTCCAAAGTTCAAGGTTATGTTTTGTATTAAAAGGATGTAATCTAAATTTAAAAATTTTACATATCTAATTTTATATTTGAAGGATATGCAACAATTACCAGAAGAAAAAACAGAAAAACTAATAGCATCTATTAAAGCACCTAGTAATGAATGTAAAATATGAAGATTCATGTCATGAAAGATATTTTCATATTATTAAGAAAAAACGTTATACAACACATTTGGAAATGTACACCATTTGTACATGCATATAGTTTTTCATGTGTTAGATAAAAAATATTAAATTGGCCTAAAAGATATGAAAATTGAGGTGAGAAATATTTCAATGGAGAAACAACTTAACATATAAACTCAAATAACAGTGCCGAACCATTGTCACATGTTTATTAAAAGGTTACTTTTGCTGTTGTTGTTTGTTTATTGTTAAAACTGAAGGTTTTTACAAGTCTTTGTTCCTAGTGTAAAGTTAAAATTAAAAAAGTAAAATCACCACAAACTTGGTTCCAACAAATCTAAACTCATTGACGAGACTAAGACACAAAAAGAATCACCACAACTTTCTGCATCCATTTTAAATTGAAAATAAAAGTTTGCATAGAACTAGTTCCCGAGGAAAAGTACTCACTAAATCAGTGTTTCTTGCAAGTATAATGAAACTAAATATTTCAACAATGCATTACCACTTTGTGGTGATTTTTTATAAACAGGTTGAAGTAGAATTTAGTGAAGGTTAAATTTCTTTTTAATGTTAAATAAGTTATATAAAATATACACCAAGAAAAAAATTAAAACTTTTTTTTATACTGTCAGGGGTTAAAACAAACTATTGGTAGTGTCTGTAGCTAGATATTTTAAAATTAAACACTGGTAGTGACTGAACAGTAATTTTATTTTTATCACTTTGCTAACAAATAGTTGTTCGTTTTTAAAAAAATCAAACTGAAAATACTTGTTACAATAAAAAAAAATTGCTTGAATATATCTAGAGTTAAAAAGTTAAATGAAAACTTAAGTGGTAAATAACAACATGCACATACAGAGCTAAAATACTACAAGTAAAAACGATGTTTTACTGTTAAATGTATGACAACATGGAAAAAATGTCTACGTGATTTACAATTTATGGTGTGTATTTTCAAACGTTTGACAGTCTGCTAGGCCTAAAAAAGTGTCAGCCTAAAATGTTACAGAGTTTAATTGGCAATATTTCATAATTTCTGTTCTATTTGTTACAGTATGTTTCCTCATAATAATAATAATAATAGGGGTTTTTCTAGGAAAATCTCGTAACTACCCAACCACGATATTTGTTTCTGTTAAATAGCACCAGTCACGTCACCACTTACATACGTAATAAGCTACGGTAAACAACAATGTCGTTAGGATAGGCGCTTTGTGCACTAACGAGCACTTGTTATCAACGGGAAATAATTATTTTTGAATACAACACCCACACATCCCGATGAAAACACTTTCTTCTCGGGAACAGGGATTTAAGCTGGACTGAATTTCAGATCCAAAATTTAAAGTTAAACGTGAATTACGTCTTTCTTGTTAAATTGTGTAACGTATTCCAATTTTGACAATCTCCATTCACGGCCCTTATTAAATAGCAAAGAACACGATGATTAAGACAATGGTAAATAAACAATTTGAGCAAGCACACTGATGTAACGTATTCCAATTTTGACAATCTCCATTCACGGCCCTTATTAAATAGCAAAGAACACCATGATTAAGACAACGGTAAATAAACAATTTGAGCAAGCACACTGATGTAACGTATTCCAATTTTGACAATCTCCATTCACGGCCCTTATTAAATAGCAAAGAACATGATGATTAAGACAACGGTAAATAAACAATTTGAGCAAGCACACTGATGTAACGTATTCCAATTTTGACAATCTCCATTCACGGCCCTTATTAAATAGCAAAGAACACCATGATTAAGACAACGGTAAATAAACAATTTGAGCAAGCACACTGACTAATGCGTTAACAAAAGCAAGCGATTCAGGCTCCACTTGAAACAAGGATCTAATCTCTGGAAATATCAAAATCTGATACAACACTGAATAAAAAGTTACTTAAAAAACAACGACTAACACAGAATATGGTTATATTTTAACGGATATTAACTAAATAGATGAATAATTATTTATACTATCAATTTTAACCTTTTTTTTTCCCCGTTCAAATAAAGAACTATATATTAACTTTGCATAAAAAGATTACTGGAAATAGAAATAACACCAAAATAAAAATATTAAAACAGGCTTTCTTTTAATATAGAAATAAATCAGCCACAATTTTTTTATGTAAACAACCTTACGAGAATGGACCAGAAATTCAGAAAAATTGTCCTTTTGCTACTGCAAGTAACACTAATGACAATTCCGCAGAAATTTTGATATTAATTAAAAGCTCGAGATATTCATTCAAGTGCGTTCCAAATTCTTGGGATAGGGCGCTTTTTAATGCCAGATGCGAGTGTAAAATGTCGAAAACATTTATAAAAAGGGGGGGGGGTGATCATTCATTACCAGTAACTGAAAAGTTTCACCATAGACTGAACATAGGTTTACGTCTAGACATATACGGCATAATACGTACACAATGTCAAACACCAAGAGTGAGAGAGGTGTCTGAAGATATTTTTTCGATGTGTCTGTTGGTCTTTTAAACGATAACTCTGTTGAAGCTAATTCAAAATTACCTTTTGTTCTTGTATACACGTCATAAGTAATTATTAAGTTATAAATTAATGTAATTAATTATGACATTTGCAATTTTAGAAATACTCGGGGATAGAAATAAAATTATATTTACACGAAGGAAAGGTATCAGCAAGATTACATTACCTCGTGTAAACCTGCATTTCCTCGTGAATTGTTTTTTTTTTCATTTACTCCAGTTTTATTGGTCATAACTAAATGAATACGGATGAACCACGCATTTCCGATCGGGAAAACCAACTAAAAAAGATGAAATTACTCAAGCAAAGTTAGTTTTATCGGGAATATAGTATGTCGATTCCTGAATAATGTAAATGTCAATAAATATAACATGTTTCAAGCCAAGGTAATTACCATGTACGAGGTATAAATGTCTAAATATTACAGTTTAAAATAGTTAACCTACTACATATGGGGTATATAAAACCTTAGAAGTATTGAAATTGGAAGGTGTGTATGTGTTGGAAAATAAGTAATTTCCCACATAGGGGGTGGGGGTAAGTTTTTTAAGTGTGGAACAATCGTGTATCTCCTAAACATAGTGAATAAATGGCCCGGGACTAAATTTCTGGGGGGCACCAATAAAATCGTCAGGAAAATAACACTGGTGCGGAAAAGCATAACCAAATTTGAGAAAAGTTTAAATCGATCAGTACAAAAACAAAACCGGTGACAACTGTTTATCTCACGCACGTACAAGAAACTGACTTTGTCAGTTCATTCTCTTAATAAAGACTCGTATACTGCTTCTACTCGTTTAATATTATATGAAACGTGTAACTGTATAGACAAGTATTTCAAAATTGACGCAATTACGTGGATTATAAGAATTTCACACATTGAGCAAATGACATACCTAAGAAGCAAAAGCCAGAATTTATATGCAAGCACAAACAGGTCGTAAGGATGAGAGCATATACACCTACTCCGGTTGCTGGTTTTTGAACAAATGTTCCTTTGTTAAAGCAAATACAACGCGTTTGTTTATAAATGAATGAAGTGTGAAGTCAGGAAATAAAAATAGCAACACCTTCCCTTGCAGCGCTTTGCTAGAGTTATCCACACCGAGTATATTACACCTTTCTCTCGCAGCGCTTTGCGAGTATATTACACCTCTTCCCTTGCAGCGCTTTGCTAGAGTTATCCACACCGAGTATATTACACCTTTCTCTCGCAGCGCTTTGCTAGAGTTATCCACACCGAGTATATTACAACTTTCTCTCGCTGCTCTTTGCTAGTTATCCACACCGAGTATATTACACCTTTCTCTCGCAGTGCTTTGCTAGAGTTATCCACACCGAGTATATTACACCTTTCTCTCGCAGTGCTTTGCTAGAGTTATCCGCACCGAGTATATTACACCTTTCTCTCGCAGTGCTTTGCTAGAGTTATCCGCACCGAGTATATTACACCTCTTCCCTTGCAGTTTTTTCCCATGTACATAATAAACAAAGACAATGTTCTCGGTTTATTTCTCAATATTTTAGTGTATATTTCAAACCAATAAAAACCAGATTAACTGTTCTTATGTACCAAAAACTGCTTTCTTCCGTTGTGTTTATTTTCTTTATTGAAGTTGCTACACACGAAATAGGCATAAATCCAGATTGATTTAAGCTAAAACAATGCAGGTTCAGTAAATTACAAAACCGTTTTTGTTCTTTAACAAGCCATCTCTGACTCAACAGCAGAAAATGACTAAATGTACTTCCGCAGTCCGCAAAACGGCCGAAAGTGTTCTGTTTCAAGGGTAAATAAAACCACATTCTTTTTGTATTTTGAAGTTCATGTCATGCTATATTGTAGTCTACTGAGTGCATAATTCTTCTCGTGATTCATGACATGCGCTCGTTTTACTAACGCCACGACAGCACAAACTTTAACGTTAAGTGTCCGTTCTGTGACGTCATTTTAGTGTCTACTGACTGAACGAGAGACAACACTTATGAAACTCTACAGAATGGGCGGCAAGTGCCTGTTGTGGAGACACAAGTGTAGAGGACGACGTTTCGAAAGTCTTTGGACCTGAAGACGAAAGGCGGAATCAAAGACAGACAATACTATTATATAGTGGTGAGAGTCGTTAAAACAGGTGATTCCTCCAGATAGCATTCCGCCTCTTTCATGAAAACTATTTTGTTGGGTAGCGAGATATCCCAACAGATCCAGAAGCCGTAGAGTGAGATACACAGCTATGTGAGGCATGATTCAGGGATCATTTTACAATGTTGTTTTCTTTGATCCGAGTTGCGTTAAGATGTTAGACCACCCGCACGTCTAATTGGGTCATATGATAATAGCTTTATTATAAACAAATATATCTATAATAAGTGGTAATAAACATTGCCTATCTATTTCTAACTTCGCTATAAACATCAGTACTCACTATCACATTAAATATGCTAATCATTATTTATAAGTGTGAAAACATCCCGTGAAGCGGTCCTGCCGTGTACCGGGTAACCTCCTCTGACTGGCACCGCCAAAGCGTCGTTGAAGTTTTCTGCTACGAAGAAAAAAAAGGGCGGGAAAATCATGGCCTACGTGACATTTATAAGTTACCAGTATTGATTGCTGATCTCTGCGACCGGAGGGGGTGGGGATAATTTGGGGCAATACGGTATTTGAGTAGTCTTTCTTTTTGTCCTTATACCATTCTTACAATGCACCCAGAATATGTCTTCTTATTCTCCATTCCCATTTGAGGGCAAGCCGTCGGATACATCTGTAAAATTTACCGCTCCCGTACGCAGACGTACTTCTGTTTGGACGCATGACAGCCGCCGAAGATTCTCGGGCCTCTCTTACGGCTAACTTCTTGAGCAATTGGTGCGCCATTGTGATCGCATCTACACCCGCTACACTTGTAACACCTCGGACATTTTGCTACTTTACATTTGCAGATTAGCTTTGAATCCAACCTCGTTTTCATCTCGATAACAACAAACACTAAGAGATTCTGTATCGTTGTTTAAACAGTTCCTCACTGGTTTCACAGAAAGTTCGGAAATGGTGAGTGTTTCATAGACAGGGTACTAAAGCAATGCCATGACCATTGGCTGAATTAGGGTTAAAAAAACAATAACACAAAGAAACAATCATAATTTCTTTGGATGTTATCCAATTATAGATCGGCGTATATATCCAAATTCCTCATAAAATAATGCACAATCCTGTACATTTTCAGACGACTCGATTTTCAATCAATAAACAACTAGGGAAAATCTCCCAATCTCGTGATTTCATAAATTACTAGCTGTGGCCAACGTGTAGACTGGTTTATCTATAAAAAGTAATAATTTACACGCGTCAAATTTGAAAAGACAAAACAGAAAAAAGTATAGTAGTCGAATGCTTTGGACTCTACAAATACAAGTCAATCGTCCTTATCGGTAGTGGTTTCTGTGTTACCAAAAGGAGCGAATAACTACAATTAATAACCCATTATGTAGATACACATTAAAAAATTTCAATTTATAAACAACATAACTTATAAACGTTTCTCTCAAAGTTTATGGTTCCCATAGTGAAAGTTTACTGAAATTACAGCTAATAGTCACAGTATTAGTAGCTTATACACAAAACAAACGTAATGAATGTTCAAAACGTGTTGTGTCTCAGAGCAGTAAAAGTACGGATTTACGGGTAGTAGATTCGGACGCTTCGTCTACAGGGAACTGATAACGCAGCAAGTCAGAAAGCACTTAGTGTCGACAGATCCACAACCTACTTGGCGAGACACCTTTCTTACTGAAACACAAGTTTTTTACGTGCGTAGTACGGTACCTATGCACATTTCAACGAATAAATAACTGTCATACCAGTGTAATGTTTCAATGGAAACGTTTCACTTCAGCTTACGTGCGTAGTACGGTACCTATGCACATTTCAACGAATAAATAACTGTCATACCAGTGTAATGTTTCAATGGAAACGTTTCACTTCAGCTTACGTGCGTAGTACGGTACCTATGCACATTTCAACGAATAAATAACTGTTATACCAGTGTAATGTTTCAATGGAAACGTTTCACTTCAGCGAAACGCTTAAATAGAAATTTATCATATCAACGAAATGTTTGCACAGACACAAACGTCACGGTTTAACTTAGAACACACTTGTATACTGGTGGTTATTTTAACCAATTAAACAGTTCCACAAAACGCGACACGCCGATGTCATATTTCAATAAGAGCCAGGAGTTAAATTATGAATAACTTGTGTATTTTGGCGGTTTACCAGATTTCTGTTCAATTCTGAATATGAAAAGAAACACTTGGTTTAAGTACTGTTCCATTCCTTTGAAATTCTGTGTAGATTACGTAATCACTATTACACGTGAACTGAGATAAGTAAAGCCGCCTGGTGACGAAGTTATTTTCAAAACTTTTTCGATGTACAGCCGCTTATGAGCAGAGACTTAATATCATTTTTATGTCGACATACAAAATTTGATGAAAGTTTGTACTTACGCCTGTATAAGAAACAGATCCCCATGACCATTGTGGTTGACTTTGAAAAAGACAGGAATAGTTAATAAGCTAACCCTAACCATAGAAAAAATTAACGGCTTCAATAACACTGATTTTCATAGACTTTCGAATCAATTATGTAACAAAGTCTCATACATAGATCACGATTTCTGTCACGACTTGGAAATGTAAGAAAGGAACATTAGACTGTATATTCTTAGTATAATAGGGCTTGCGATGTATACATCCAAAAACTCAGATCTCGGAAACTACCGCACCGATCATAATTGGGTAATATTTTTATAACTAGGCAGTATTTCTATAGCTTAGGATTAAATAAAATAATTAAAATTTCCACAAAAAGGAGTAAGTTTCAAATATAAAACAAACTTTAGAAAAATTATTGGTTTTTCTTCAGTGAAAATCTCACGAGTGTTGCAAAAAAAGTCTTAATTATCTGTGCATTTTTAAGCATATATATATTAGTCTGTGGGTGTATGTATATATAGAAGTGCATGCTTAAAATCTTTAAAGCTGTTGAATGAACTAGTAGAATAGAAATACGGGTATAACTGCTAGTTCCTTCGGAAGGCTATTACGCCAGCGGCCTTCACTGGAATTGTATGACAGTTCTACAACAATGAGAAAAGGGATTTTAGTTTAAAAATGAGCCATCATCACAGCATTACATCACAGAGTAGATTTTATTGAAGTATTTCTACGTAGACTCAGTTATTTATCAATGTAAATACCTTACTTTTTTGCCAAATATCATTATTTGGTTAGACAAGAATAGCCCTAAAGTTTTCGGTGGCTGCTGTCAACTGATTGCTTTCCCTTTAGTCTTATAAGTTCAAAATTAGGACAGTTATACGCAGAAAATCCTTTGTGTAGGTTTAGATGAAAAATTCGAAACCAAAAAAATATTTGTTTTGAATTTCAAATAGTGTTGCTGAGAGGGTTTGAGTTCTGTTTACTTGTTGTTTATTTCTTGAGGGTTTACCGTGTACATTAATTAGTGTATGAAAGGTTACTAAAAACCTTCATTATTGGTAATAATTAATATATTACAGATATCATTAACTTTAGAGAGGCCGCCACTCTTAAAGCGCACCGACTAATCTTTAGGGCCAATTCCAAAAAGAAACAGCACCGTGTTCCTTTGAAAATAAATAATTTTTCACAACTGATTCTGTTTCTCTTAGTTCTTTCCTTATATCAACCACCTCGGTATCCGACGGTGTTTTGGTTGTTTGTTTATGAATTTCGCGCAAAGCTACACGAGGGCTATCTGCGCTATCCGTCCCTAATTTAGCAGTGTAAGACTGCTACTTGGGCTACTCTTTTACCAACGAATAGTGGGATTGACCGTCACATAATAACGCCCCAACGGCTGAAAGGGCGAGCATGTTTGGTGTGACGGGGATTCGAACCCGCGACCCTCAGATTGCTAGTCGAGCGCCCTAACCAACTGGCCATGCCGGGCCGTGTTTGTATTGAAAGTTATTACATCTTAGGCACACCAGAAGTCTATACTGTATTGTTACATTTACTAAATACATTTCCGCGATTCACGCCATCCTGGAAAGATTTTCGAAAACACGATTACAGTAAACAAGTGTTCTAAACTTAAAATAGAATTAAGGTCAATTAGTATTGTTCTTTACAGGCTTTGATACCCAGAGCTTAGTTAATTTGTTTTTGTTAACGAAAAAGTTTCTTATAATAGGATTAACGACTGAGTAGGGTAGTTAGGCCTAATCACCTTTTGTTGGCAAATAGACGTTTAATAAATCAAAGTTTTTGTTTTAATTAATAATATTTAAATGATATAGTTTAAATCCTGATAAGAGTATATATACACACACACACACCTTTATGTTAATTTACACTCGTCAAGATGCGAATTCCCGCCCCTTTACCAACACCTAGTCATATGTCGAAATCTCAATCCAATCACGTTACTTCCATAGTGTTGTGGGACTACATATTTTAATATGGCAGTCTGCATGTCGCAACTCCGAACCTAAACCAAGTTAGAGATTACCAGTAATTTACGCTGTGTGTAAATAAATCTTCACCATCTGAGTTTTGGCCAGTGATTTCATACTGCCGGTCAACGAACTTTCGACGTTACCTGTCTTGATGTGACGTGACCTCATTATTATGACATCACAACAGTGCTTTGCCTATTTATTTTGACACGAATATAATACAATGTTGCTACACGTTTTTGCATTGTTGTTTTAAAACACGTACGATTTTGTTCGGTAAACAAACAAAATTCAATACTGTTACACGTTTATACAATTGTTTGAAAACGGGCACGATTCTACTTGGTACACATCGAACCCGAATACAACACGAGAAGTACGAAACTAAGGCAATAAACTATGCCAATTTCTGGAAAAATAAAACCATCGAATTTATAATAATTGCCAAAATTATAATGCTGCCAGCAAAGGAAGTGTTTATGCTATATCAGTTGAGAATGAAGTAACAGTTTTTTTGTTGTTTTTTTTATATGTGGGGTAAACCTTAGGTAATAGGACGCAGGAATATCATTGGACTAAAACTACACACACGCAACCTTAGACAAGCTTAAACTCAGCAGGAGATTATAACATTTAAAACTACCGAGTGTGATCAAAAACAAAAGGCCACTTTTTCTTAAAGTATTTTCATTCAAACATGATTTCTTATTATTAAAGTAGGTGTTAAAATGTTATTTGAAGTAGATATTTCAAAATAGGGATAATAGGAGAGATAATGTCTACTAATCACAGAATAAATCAGACAGTTTTTGACCAGTGATTTTAGCCGACTGATTACTTTTTTGTCAAGCATGTTCATATGTGATGAAAAGCGGATATTTTTATTTTAACCTTATCGATAAAAACGCTATTTTTAATAAAACAAACACCAATATTAGATCTTTGAATTTTGTGATAAGTTTACAATATTTTTTCTAGCTTTTTTTTGTAAAAACTTTTGAATATAGTTAACTTACCATGATATCACTTTAAATTCACTGAACGATTATTGCTCATTGTGATAATTTTGGATAAGATATTGAATAGGAAGAACCTGGTACTGAATACTCCACACTTCTCCAGCGTTTGGGAAATTATGTAGTGCGATTTTTTACGTTTTGTTTTTAGGTTTAGTGTACGAAAGTGTGATGCAATTATAATACAGAACAGTAATTTGTTTTAAAGTAATAAATGTGTAAGGAATTCATTGTAAAATACAAAATAATATCTAAACCACTATACTCGATGAGCAGCAAGTCGCGAGGTTTGAATTTTAATAGGAGTACATGTATTTTCGATTTGTTTAGGGGTCGAGTGGATCGTATTTCCGGCACTCACAATGAAATATTTCATCCATATTACTACCTCGTTGGTTTACTGTTAATAAAAGTTACTTTATTGTAAAGAAATAAGTCGTTTGCTATATATGAATAAATTGTTCACTGAAAACATCCGTACTTAAACTGTACCTTATTACAGGCGCCAAAATTACACTCCGCATTAAAAAAGTTGCCAAATCATGTAGGTGTGTTCTAAAAGCACGAAGAACAAATCACGAGTGTTAAGTTGATTCAGTCTTATCTGATGTTTGAGGAGGTCGGCTGGCTGACTAAGTTCACGATGAAAGAATTTTAGTTCTCGAACTTTCAACATCAAGCTTTGCATGTAAACCGTTGGGGGGAGAGTGTTAATACGATAGAAATTTCCTGATAAACTAGTCGTCATCGTTACACTATGCCCAACTGCCAGTGTAAGCTTACAACGACAGAATTTACTTTATTCCCCCCCTTCGCTGATCTGTTTTTCCACGTACACGTTTCTATATTAATAACCAGCAATTGTGTATTGTCTAAACTATAATAAGTGATTAAAACGAGACGTTTCATATTTACAAAATTTTGTGTTTTAAAGTTGGAGATATTAAGGATAAAATAGTTGAAATATAAAACTGAGATTTATAACACAGTGTGTGGATGTGGTAGCACTTATATTTGTCCAAATAAAGGAACTCTAAAATAAAGATTGTACAAAACACAAAATTCATTTATAGCAGAACAAATACAAACAACACAATGTTTTGGGATAAAAAAAATTTTTGCTCAGCCTCATAATATTAAACCTTAAATATTCGTGAAACGTTGGAAATAAATTAAAACAAAAGTATTAAACCGAGATAAAAGGCCAGCAAGTCACTGCACTGATATATAGCTTAGCATATTGTAAAGGTTGGCGAGTGAGTTATGTAAATATCAAACATTATACCTCATAGCATGCAGAAAGTATAAATAGCGAAAAATAATTCTTGTATATAACTCCAGAGGGCGTAGTGTTTTTAAGTGAAAACCGCTGATGGCTTCAAGAAACGATCTTCAATTGTGCCAATATGAAATAATTTATTTTAATTATTCATAAAATGTACTTTTCGTAGCTTAAGCTATAAAATACAACAATTATGCTTGTGTTTACTAACTGATAGGTATTTTTTACAAATTACAATATTTAAGAGTTAACTCTAATATAACAACAGACAAATACACAGTAAAATACAAGTACAAGGTGTGGTCCACTTTCAGCCGGCCGAAAATATCGTTAACAGCGAGGGTACCCAAATGATGAAACACTCATTCTAATCGTTATAATAAAGAACGAAAATATATTTAATTAGCTATAGTGATTGGTAGGTTAACTTT
>NW_013667024.1:211681-212818 GCF_000517525.1 Limulus polyphemus
TTACGTAGAAACGTAATAACAAGAAAATATACACACGTACTATGCTTCATAACATTAATTATTACCAAAAATAGTCACTGTCTGTTCTTAATTATGTAAAATAAAATAATATTCTATTAAGAATTGACGACTGCAAAATATACAGAGTCGAATTAAAATCATGATGGAACTATTTTATCAGCAAGTTTAGATTTATTTTTAAGGTTGTTATCAGGCCAATGGAACAATGCATACTGTACTGAAAACTTGGCCTGACGATGATCCTAGAAATAGAGCTGGAAGATTGCTGTTACAATGTTTTGAAAGTACAGTACGTCAGTATTGTGTGTCAAACCAATGTTCGTCTCACGTTTTGAAGTAATAAAATTCTAATAATTCTTATGAACAATACCGTACATCAAACAGTAATATAACTTTTAACGTACACTAATTATATAATATCATTTTTGGTTCTTTTAAAAATTTAAGCCACAAATAGTTGCATTTTGTCGGTGTGAGTTATTAAACCACTATGATTTTAATTCTCTAGAAATATATATATTAATATATTTCACGAGAAACCGTATTTTTCGGTGTGTAAGACACTTTTTTACCCCAAAATTTGGTGTCAAAATCTGCTTGTGTCCTATACACCGAAGATATAAATAATATTTATGTATATATACGATATACACAAGCCGTGTGTAAATATATTTAAATAGGCATGCATAGTTTAGTTCAGTTGAACCCTTTAAGACTTTAATGAGAGAGGAATGGATCAACTGGATGCAGCAGGAAGATTTTGCTACGACCCCTACAGGACGAAGGAAGAGACAGACGCTTGCTCAGGTCTGCATGTGGGTGAAGAATTCGTGGGAAAAGTAAGAAGTGATATAGTGATTAAGTCATTTAAGAAATTCGGTATCAGTAACGCAATGGATGGGACCGAGGATGACATTCTCTTTGACCATAATATTGGATTCAATTATTCTATTCCAAGCGACAGTGAAAGCAATGAAGACTTTGTAGGTTTTGAACCAAACTAAATAACAGTAAACCTTTTTTTTTATTTACGATATTTTCTTATTTTGAGCTCTTTTGTGTTAAGAACAATATATACTAATTTTTAAAGTATCAAATTGAATTTTTGTCCAATAA
>NW_013667024.1:212898-217243 GCF_000517525.1 Limulus polyphemus
TAAGGGTGCATCTTGTATTCCGAAAAATACGGTATTGATCAAATTGCCCTGGTAGCCAGGGTTTGAAAGAAGTATTGAGTTATTATCAAACTGATTTATAAAGCTCTTCTGGTAAACATTTTAAAACGCTGTCTGTTATTGGACCTGCAGATTCTCAAAAATTATTCTGATCAACGGGAACGTTCTACTTCTACAGTTTTTGTCATAAGGTTCCAAAACGTGAAGAGGGCGTGGCCAAACTGTTTGAAAACCCGTCTGTGACGTAAAAACGATGCCGGAAACACTACCGGTCGGGGGGAAATACGTGTATCAACCTATGCCAAACTTACTGGGCTACAACGGAATATTCAAACTGCACAACAAAAAAACTTAGTTAAAACAAAACAAAAGTGCTGCGTCAGAGGAAAGTCCATTCGTAGTGAATTCTCGAGTTTCGATAATGGATAAAACCCGAATAATAAAATCGATTCTGGTTTTTACTAAACTTATTATCATTGAATGCCAGTTTCGAAATGTACAGCACACTAAACCTATATTAAATGGAATAACGTTCACAACTTGATTTTCAATTAAAAATATAGCGACTCCTTGTGGTACACTAATTTTGTGAATTTAAATCCGAAATAGAAAAATATATACCGCAATATTTGGATTTAACGGATTTTTTATCTTCTAAATTTTCAATGTTATCCCAACTTCCAGATTTAATTAATATGAACTTAAACGTCTGGAATGTTTATTGATAATGCTGTAGTTGATTATATTTGTGTTCAAAGACCACCACATTATTGTTTACATGCTCGTGTTCAGTGTTTTGTCTTGAGCTATCAACAGAAACCACAGTTAAAGCTGAAAGGAGCTGTGTTAGTGTTTTGTCTTGAGATATCAACAGAAACCACAGTTAAAGCTGCAAGGAGCTGTGTTCAGTGTTTTGTCTTGAGATATCAACAGAAACCACAGTTAAAGCTGCAAGGAGCTGTGTTCAGAGTTTTGTCTTGAGATGTCAACAGAACCTGCACATTAAAACTGAATTTTGTGGTCAGTCTTGTAAGCTAGTGATATAGTTTCTTGGATTCTACAGTCATCACTGTTCAAGCTAATGATGTAAAAAGTTTAAATTCTGTTGGATTTTTAGATTAGTTTCTTCTCATTGCTTCCATATAGGGTGTAAGCCTTACATTAATACCGGACGAAGATAATAACTAATTCACTTAGTAAGGGAAGATTTAATTGGTTGTCTGTATTAATATAACACTGATATGGCTAGGTTTTTTACACATTTATTATAGAAAAAATTCTTACCCTTCGTGGTCAAAATTACTCAAGTAATCATAAAACAGACTATATTCTCTAGTTGTGGTTCTTCAAACTACTGATTTAACAGGTTTTTACAATCATTTTACTTTCTTTACCACAACCTCACAAAGGGTACTAAATTTCCTGTAACCATGGTTATTACACTCCATTTTAAACTTCACTCTAGTGGGATATACTGTTACTTTGTGTTTTAAGTATGAATAAGGTAGAATTTTCTACTTAAGGAAAAGCCAAGCTTACTTCCACAATATATTTTAATAATAGAGACAAAATACCTTAGGAAAACACTGAAAACCAGTATCATTAGTAAAAACAGTTTCTTCCTAACTTGTACCTGTTCATCTAATTCTTCTAATCTACCGAGAAATATCAAAACAGATCAGAATATCTAAAACTATATTGAAAATCAAGGACAAACATAGTAAATCCATCATGGCATCTATTAAAAATCAGCTTCATAATACATATTTTGTTCATTAAAATGTTTAATAGGCTTATACATCTCTTCAATAATGTAACCAGGATGTGGATGTTGGAAGGGGGATTACCAAAGGATCCTAAACAGTGGCCACATTTTCCCCTAACCTTTCAGGAAAAATTCCTGATATCTTGGAAATGCACACACACTGACATTTAAACTTTTCCTACAATTCTAACTAGTTAATACAACTTTAGATTTTACTCTGGTTACAAATAGGAACAAAAACCAAAACATACATAAATTTAGACTAATTCATGATGTTAGAAAAACATGCAAGTTAATGAAATTAATTTAACATAAAAATGCAATACCTTATAACCCGAGTGCTTTTCAAAGACGAACCTATTGTCTTCACACTATGATACTACAGGGAAAGTCTTCAAAGGAGGACATTGATGGTGGACAAAGTGATGCATATTTATTTATAAAAAAAAATATTTGATATAACCTATCAAAATATAATCAAGTGTAAAATTATCACCAGAAAAAGTAACACATTTTCAGACTAGATTTCATGGTACAATATACCAAAAAATATCAAAACTAAGTCATGCGGTTTCCACAGCCATCCTGCCTAAGAACATTTGATATTAGACAAATTAGGGACAAATATCAGTAGTAATGGCAAGTGTTGAAATGAGACAAAATGAAAGATAGGAATAACAAGCATTCTTCAAATCTTAAAGGATTTCTAAACACATGTTAAACCAGCATTGAAAACTATTAAAATGTCATATTTAGCCAGTCTTGTTATAGAGGGTGGTAATGTTGACCCTGTCTACTCATAGAAAATGACAGTTGAAACCATTTGAAATTTGGTAATATTTTCAAACAATGAAGAACAGGTATACATAACGAAAAAGTTAGGAAGTTGTGGAATAGGCATAAATAAAATGACAACCATTGGATATATGCAGAAAATTAAATAATCACTACTTTGGGTATGTAATTAGACCTGAAAAAAAGTTGACAGAAGTACAAAATCAAAGAAAGGAGAGAGAGAAAAAGGCAGACTCACTTGATGACATCAGAAAATGGATTGAAGATAACAAGAATGAGCTAGAAAAGGTGGTACAGGCAATGAAAAAGTAATGAGAAAGCACCATTACTGAAAACTAAACAACTTACAAATACGGCTTCTACCATAACTGGTAAATTACTGCACGAACATAAACTTGAATAAAGTTTTGTAAAAATTTCCAAAAACTTTAAATCTAGCTGGTAATGGAAAATCTTAATTTGTGATTTTATTTTTACCACTAAACCCCAATACTTGTATGAAATATTTTTAGAACCACACATTTACCTAAAACCTGAAAATGAACCCAATAAGAGTTATAAGAAAAGCAAAGCAAGACAGTACAGAGCAAAATGTAAGATGTTCATAGGAATCAAGCATTACTACTCTGATTATTAAATCTAATGCATATTATATGTACATAAAATATCTTTGAATCAATTACAAAAAGTGTGTTTTTGTGTGGTAGAGCTGAACCTTTAAAATTAAAACCAAAGAAAGCAAATTTGACATGCTGAATGTGTCTTCTGTCACCAAGATGCAAGTACAGTACAGTGTGATTACATTCCAATCAGTTCACGAAGTAAACCACTGAACATAAGAACAGTACTGTGTGCAGTCTTATCATGAAAACACAAGTCTGCAGGTTCTAAAGCTGGTCTATATCATAATTTATATCAATCTAAAACATAAAATGATCTGAAAGATCATTACTCAATCTCCTAAACAGTTTTTAACACCATTAATACCCTCTGTATCATGTGTACATTTTAGTTATGTATGGGAGAAGGATGTGTGAGGGGGTTCCTTCCCTCCTACTGGTGGGGATCAGGGGAACTCTTAAGGGAAATTTTGAAAAACAAAACAGAAATGGCACATTCTTATAACCTTTTCTGCATATATAATTATAGAAAGTTAACCATATAGGTGACACCAAGTACTGTAAAAATTAACTTTTATTACTAGCATTACTTTTTTTTCTATATTTTGTTGGGAGAAAATTATTAGATTAAGATTTTATATCAAAGACAATTTGTACCTAGAATTTTCAGTGTTATGCTTTGGTGTAGGTGCATATGTCTAGCTACACCCATGTCTACGAGTAACAGAATATATTCAGCTACAAGTACTAACTTTTCCATATTTTGAATACTGTTTAAGCTGTAGTTAATGATAGCGAATTCTCCACTTTTGTTAGAACTGTTTCTTACAAGTACTCAAAATTATCTTCACACTAGTGTATAGCCCGTCAAAAATGACGGGGCAAGTACTACCACCTCCATAGTATACCCCAACTTCACATTTCATAGCTAGCTGAAATAAATAAATTTTGAAATATCAAGCTTGACCAACAAAGGGGCAGAAATATACAGTCGAGGCAGTTAAACGTTAGTATATTTCTTTGTAAGACAATCCAAATTATAATTCATGAAATGAATTTGTGGCATATTCATAGAATAATTATTGGTAAAAATCAGTTACCATATTTTTCAGAATATAAGATGCACCCTTATTTTGAAGACAAAGTT
>NW_013667024.1:217773-220541 GCF_000517525.1 Limulus polyphemus
AGGACGCAAGCAGATTTTAACATCAAATTTTGGTGTAAAAAGTGTGTCTTATACACCGAAAAATACAGCACTTGGCTAGATGATCCAACACTAAGCTTATTATATCAACACTCACTACACTTAAGGTTTCATGGCACCCCCTTCTCAGAGCTCCCTTGCACCCCTATTTACTATAATCGTAATGGGCAGACAGTAATCAAACTATTCTATCAGGATAAATCAGGATTTCTCATGTTTTTTTATTATTAAACTTTATGGCAAAGAAGAAAACATTTTACTTATATATTTACGACTATTTCTATTTCTTCATATTGCAAATTAGCCTAACAAAATATAAAATTTATTTAGGCTAAATATACACTACAGAATACATCTTGGTTTTTAGAAAAAAGAGGGTAGCTTCTGCCCTTAGATGTAGAATGCATCATACTTAAGACTAAGTTAAATAATTCCAAGTGATTAGTCTGTACAAGTTACAAAATTGAATATTTTAAATTTTGGGTTTGCATAAAGCCATAACACTATTGTCATCAACAATATTATTAATTGTATTTTTGTAACACATTTTAAATTCCACTCTAGACCTACCAATGAAATTTTTCTGTGAAACCTTTAGTAATTTTATTCAGCTCGATCAACGTACATAGATTACAAAGTTATGTTAAATACAAAGCCTAACTTCAACTTAGCTCAAGATTTAAACTTAAAATTAAATGTTGTTATTGTTATAAGTAGAACATCAAATCTGTAGTTCAGTTCGATACTTACTTTTAAGGCATATCTTTCTCTTGTTTTTTTACTGAAACATTCTACAACTTTTCCATTAATTCCAAGCCCCAGAACCTTTTCTGTTATTATGTAATCATCAACAAGCCGATTGGTCTTCAGTGAGAGGGGTGGCCTGGGCTGCCCCAATTTGGACGTTTGCTGGGTTATACTTTGGTCCACCATTAATTCTCAATATAGGCCTAGGCCGATACGTCTGCAACTTGTGCAGCACTAGAGATGTTTAACTTTTATTTAGTTTTAATAGTTAACTATTAATACAGATCTTTTATAAAATAAAATACACCTTATTTAAATCAAAATATAACTTATTTTAAGTTTACAATTTTTTAAATACTACACAAGTGATCGAATTATTTCACTGTTTCTGTTATTATAAAACTGTTAACACAGACTGAGAGAATAACACCAACTGATCAAAGTCTTTCCACAAGACGCGTCTATCTTTTCGTGGTATGACTGCAAGCGGAGATCGACCTTCCTACAATATTGCAACCAATCAGAGTAATCTCAATGACGCAATAGTCACATGCTATTTCACACATCTACGCATGTTGTAATACAGCTACAGGCACAGCTAACTAATAATTTGTAAATCGCACATTGTACATCAGAAGATGACCAGGATTCAGTGGACGGAAACGTCGTTTTTTTTCTAATTACATAAAAAAAAAACAATGACACATTTCTACTGTAAAAATGTTAATCAGAATATTAACTTTAACTAATAAAATACTGGTATTTGTTACGTATATGCTCGTTTGTTAATTTCCGGTATAAATTCTTTCCGAGGAAGTTCAGTGATACAAGTCCTTTCTTAATTCAAACCTAGTTTATTATTTCTTGATAAAACTTTTTAGTACACAGAATTTCCACAGTCACTTTAAACTTGACAACCTTTATAACACACGCTATAAATCACAGTGGATCGCACACTTTACTTACGGTGCCTACTGTTCGCTTGACTCAATTATCTATATCTTTAATGTATCTATATCTCTTCAATCTATCTACCAGTCTCGCTGGCTTTCTTTGCTAGGCTTATATACAAGAAAAAAGAGGGCGCATTGAACAAACTAGAGTTGCCAGGAAAATTCATGATCCTTCTAGAAACTACAGTGCGCATGCTCCCAGGGTCGCGTGACTTCCGCTGTCGTAACACTGGCCCTTCCTTAGTATTGTTCGTCCCGAACAATAGCCACTTACATTAAACCAATAAATAATAAACAATAACTTGATTAAATGTACAGAATTTACAAACGCAAAATTAAAATACAACAAACTCTCTTAATTTTACAGGATGTTTCTTCTTTCCTACTGGTCTTTGTCTCATTAGCTTCTGCTTCACGTGGAGTTCATCTGCTCCATCAGGAAATGTCCCATTATCGGTAGCAATGACATCAGTGGTAGTAACTTCATTAACGGCTTTACTGTTTCCCTTCTCAAAACCGGGTAGAGTTTCTTTTTCAACAGTGGCTTTTTCAGGTAACACGTCTTAAGCAGCGTCATTTGTTCCATTGTTCACTTCGTTCCAACTGAAATGTCCTGGACTGTGATAATACCAAAGCCTGTTGCCATGCGCCACCTTTGCCTTACCTCGCCGACCACATTTTATTTGAAAAGTCACGTCTGAGAGACGATCCACTATGTCATATGGGCCTTCACATGGAGAAGACAACTTAGGAGACTTCCCTTTGGTCTTCCTGGGATTATACAACCACACCTTGTCTCCTGGTACAAAGCTGACTTCAGTAGATTTCTTATCATAACATAGATTCGTGGAATCAGCAGACGTTTTTAAGTTTGAATGCACTTGATGGTGAATATCATCCATCCTGTCAGATAACACTTTCACGAACTCGGGAACATTTTCAGGCAACTCTTCATATGGTAAGCATCCTGTTATCAGGTCCACTGGCAACCGAAGTTCCCTACGAAACATCAGATATGCTGGAGTGTATCCAGTGGCTTCATGATCTGCT
>NW_013667024.1:221426-224007 GCF_000517525.1 Limulus polyphemus
ACTTAGGGCATCAAGAGTATAATCAATTCTTCGCAGTGGGTATGAGTCCTTTTCGGTTATACTGTTAAGAGTCCTGAAGTCCACACCGTAAAGTTGGGTCCCATCCTCTTTTTGGACTAACACGACGGGAGCTGACCAGGGTCTATCAGATTTCTCGACTATCCCTTCTTTAATTAGGCCATCCATTACCTTCTCCATCTCTTGACACTTTGCCAGAGCTATTCTCCTTGGAGGGATTTTCATTGAACGGTGATTGCCTGTGTTTATTCTGTGCTCCACAAGGTCTGTGCAGCCGAGGTCATGATCTCCTTTAGAAAAGACATCTGCATAATTCGTCAAAAGTTCTCTAACCTGAAGAGCCTGTGATGATGACAAATGGACTGTGCTCTTCTCATAGAGATCAGTTAAATGTTCTGGGAGATGATGTCCTTTCTTTATGGTCGTATTTCTTGCCTGGCTCTACCTCCTTGCACACACCCAGCAATGCCCCTTCCTTAAGTGTCTGCTCATATTTAGAGAAATTAGCCACTGTTATGGGTACTACTTGATGACCTGCTACAAGTGACCTTCCAATATTCACGTCCGCTGGTCTGGATGGGTCTTCCACTGCTTCCACAAGCATCAGTCTTTCTCGGGGATGTTCTTTTATTCTACCCCAAATTATCTTCCCTGACATATTGTAGTTGACTTAAATGCTGTGACATGCAAATCAACAGATGCAGCAACACTTACCGGAATTAGGCATTTGTTGTTCCCAATCGTCATTTTGCCATTAATAGGAAGTCCAACCCAAGTATGCATGGGTCTTCAATGTCGGCCAAATATACTTTGTGTCTGTCCTTCATGCCCATGATCTCAATAGTTACCCACACTGGTCCCCAAAACCTTGCATGATGTTCTGTCACACCACAGAGCTTCTGGTACTCCTTTGTGATCCAACATCTTGATAATCACAAGGGTTTGCTGAGACGCACAATCTATGACAATGTTGTACCTTTGGTCATCCAGCTTTCCTGCCACGTAGACACTATGTGTGCTTGGCATTTTACACCTAGTTGTTGGGACTTTCACAGTGGGTGTTGGTGGGCGTTCCTTAGCTCTAACCACTACTGGTTTCCCGAAGCTGATTTATTGGTAGTATTCTTCTTACACTGACTCCTCATATGTCCTTGCTCTCCACAGTTCCAACAACCTTTCTGGGTAGCAGCCTTTCCTGCTGTGGCATCTTCCCTGTGTTGAAGTTGCTGACATTGAGCTCTCTTGTGGCCAGGTTTGTTACAGTGCTGGACTTCACGTAGGATTCGAATTCAAGAGCTCTGGCCATTGCATCCTGCATAGTAGAGGGGTGTGCTTGCTTTACTTGTATCTTCAGTTGTGGATTGTCTAAGGCGTCTACAAACTGATCCCTCAGCAACAACTTGAGGAGATCGGGTGGCACAGTTGGGTAGGCCTTGTGTTCCATACTTTCCAAATCCTGTGCTAGCTCTTGCAGTCTCTCCCCTTTAGCACGGACTTTAGTCCTAAACCTAGCCCTGTAGACTTCGGACTGATTCTGAGTTCCAACCTGAGTCTTAGAGCAGCTACCAGTGCTCTATAGTTGTGCCTGTCATCTGCTGACAACTGTTCAAGTATTTCCAGTGGTTGTTCCTTCAGGCCCGTAGCTAGGCACACTGCTTTCTGCTCCTCTGTCCGTCCATTCATTTCTGCCAATAGCTCAAATTGTGCTCTATATGCTTCCCAGGGTGCCTTCCCATCAAATTCCTGTGGCTTCCTTCGTACTAGATCACCCCTATTGCTGACACTCATGTCTGGAATGTGACTTCTGGCAGGACTGAAGATGTTTGCATTAGGGTTTAGCTGCTGCGTCTGGAAGGGTTTCCTGTTGTCTGGGGCTGATTAGGTCCATGTTTAATATATCCTCCCTGTTTAAAAGACAGTAAATCGTCCTTTAATGCATCTAATTCACTTTGAAATTTACTAATGTTTTCCATTTGTACTTCTTGTCACTGTTGTTGACTTTCCCGTAGTTGCTGCTGACTTTCCCGCAACTGTTGGAGACTTTTTTCTTGTTTTCTCTCTTGTTCCAGTTGCCACTGCTGTAGCCTCTGTTCTTGTTTCTTTTCTTTCTACTCCAACCACTGCTGTAGTCTCTCTTCTTTTTTCTTTTCTCGTTCTTCTTGTTTCTTTCTTTTTCCTCCAACAACTGCTGTAATCTCTCTTCTTGTTTCTTATCTCGTTCTTCTTGTTTCTTTTCTTTTTCCTCCAATAACTGCTCTAATCTCTTTTCTTGGTTATTTTGCTGTTCGATCTGCCACTGTTGCAAGCTTTCTTGCTACTGCTGTTGTCTCTTTCCTTGTTTATCTTTTCCTTCTTCTTGTTTATTTTGCTGTTCTTGTATTGCTGTCATCAAATCTGCTAAGCTGTAGTTTGGTTTGCCACTTTTCATTTCCATCTTCTTCTTTTTTTCCTTTTTTTGTCCAACTCTCTAACACCAATTTGTTAGGTATCTGCTCATTTGTTAATTTCCGGTATAAATTCTTTCCGAGGAACTTCAGTGATACAAGTCCTTTCTTAATTAAAA
>NW_013667024.1:225007-231137 GCF_000517525.1 Limulus polyphemus
TAAGCTACAGTTGAAAATAATAATAAAAAAAAACAAGAAGAAGAAAAAAATTGGTCTTTCCAAGTTCTTATGTGGCGGTTATTCATGTACTTCGTCTAACAGTGACTATAAACACGTTTCATCAGATTCGTTTTTTTTTTTTTTTTATGTAAATCAAGAGTTAATTTTGAAACAAATTTCCCGCTGTCTTTTGAATAAGAAATTGTTACAGAATATCCTTGAAATATTCAAAATTTTATGAAATAGTGCAATGGAGTGAAATAACTAGTTACGGTATGATAAAAAATTAACATTATTGTTTGTTTTTGTGAAAAAATCTCAGAATTTTGTGCTCCCCAAAAAATTGGTAAACTAATCTATTTATCTTAACTTTTTTGCTTATTGTCGTTATTTGTTTAAATCTAAACCAACTGTAATTTTTAAAACTCTTTTTTTAGATATACACAGGCACTAGAAGGTACGGGTGGAACGAATCATCCCCCCGTCAAAATTATATGATAAGGGATAAGGGTAAAAAAATAAATAAAAATATTATCTGTACAATAGTATATACATGAATATAAATATATAATGTCGGTATTAAATAAACTATGTGGGAATAGTACTTGTATTACGTACTTCAATTTCCTCGTAGTTATATAAAATAATGTCGTCCTCTACTCTAAAATCCCGGATCCCTATTCCCTCACTGTTATAAAATAAACAAACAAAAAACAAAGAGGCTTATGTCAAATTTTGTAATTTTTTGTTTTAACTTTCGCATTTTGCTATTTTTTTACGAGGTAAAAGAAGGCCCAGCGTGGTGTTCAAAACAAACATCAGTGTAAAAACTCCAAGTAATAAATAAATAAATAATCTCGATAAGTCGTTGGGCTTTCAACGTTAAAATCCCGGGTTCTGTTCACTGAGTGCAGGTAGTCCATTGTATAACTTTGCACTTAGAAAACAACAATATATATATATATATCTGTTAGGCGGCATGAACATTGCAGTGCCGAACCCTATACACATATTTTAACATCAATTTTTAATTAAGTAATCAATATATCTTCTTAATGATCATGTATATAATTTCTCCAGTGGTTTAGCCTAATGACAAAACACATTATCAGGTCCATTTTGAGCTTTTAATAAATGCATTTTATCAACTTTTTTTAAAAAAAATTTGTACCCTAGAGTCTTGCAGACTGTTTTTGGCATGCCCTTGTGTATTTGTTTATTATTATGTTATAGATGGCAGGGGAAAGAAAATAAGAACAACACGAATTTAGGGGATAATAAAACATAATTGTATTTAAAAAATATTAAAATTGTTTCCAAAATTCCCCTTCTTTTCAGTTAGGATATTGTTATTACATTCCACAGAAGAGATGTACGAGAGTTTTAACATTCACTTTTTTCTTTATATTATTAGAATCATTTTAAATATGCAGAAAAAAATACAAAGATTAATTTCGAAAATAGTTTCTCGATGTAATTCAGTTGTATAAGCAAACAAGCTTTCTATAATATGGGATTTTCAACGAAAATCACCCGCATGAACAAACACATTTCCAGTATTATGCAAGTTTACGCTGAATCCGATTAATAGCCGTTTCTGAGTTATGAGTGGCGTGTTCAGCAACCACTAGTAATAACTTCCGGTACGTCCCATCCAGGATAAACCCACGCCCGTCAAACTTACGTCAGGATGCGAGTATTGTTATTTGCATGTAAAAAAGTGTATATTAGGCTTATGTACGTAAAATAAACACCTATCAGTCCTAACAAACACAATTTGGGATATTTGTTGAAGTGAAAATGATCTGAAGTAAATGGAGCTGGTTAATTACGTGACAAAACTGTTAACGCGTTTCACCGATACTATATAATGGCTTGTGTTTCGATCCAAGTGTGTTTCACTATCTTTCAGAAATTCCGAGTTTAAAAAAATATAATAGAAATAAAGGTCTTGGATGGAACACTTCTTTTTTTTTTACATTTATAAATTTATAAATTTAGAGTCAGCGTCAAAAGTAGAGTGGGCTGGGCACTCGGAAACACGTTTTCTTTGGCCTTATACTCAGGCCCGCCGAAAGGGGGGGGGCAAAGGGGCAACTGCCCAGGGGCCCTGGCGAATGAAACCTGGTTATACCGTAAAGCATCTTTAGGCTATATCTTCGTTTAATGATAAAAACCGTCGTTTTGGCTTTTCTTTGCGTATAGACGCTTGATACATTAGGAACGACTGAAATAGCAATTTGAGTAATAATTAATATTGTTACGTCTCCGTTCGTTAATTAACTTTCCGTAACTTCGTTCCGACGAAACTTTAGCGACACAAATCCTTACTTAATAAAACTGGTTTATTCTTTCCGAATACAACTTTACGATACACTTATTTCCAACAATCACGCTAAAACAAACGCTATATCAACGAGCGTCAACAATACTTCTGACTACAGTTCAATTACTCACTATCTACAAACACACATTATTCTCCGTCACGTTGTCACCCTCTTTTATATACCAGACTACCCTATATCTAGTAAATACTAGAGCATTCGCCAAGGTACAGGATAGTTCTAGAAAATAGGTGGCGCCACACTAGTCACGTGACTTCGATGACGCAACAATATGTATTTGTTACTTTATATATTTAATAGATATTTGTTGTTACTTTATTAACATCTTTACGCTTATACTGTGAGGTAAAAATGGCTGCTGTTATGATTTTGTTTGGTTTATGAGCTCGTTGGTGTCCTAATTTAGGATCTTCTTTTTTAATAAATTCTTGAAAATGTTATATGAAATATTACAAACTGTCACATCTTCATCCTCTTCTGAATTGTTTTTGTTTCCAACCCTATTTCCTATTCATAAAGTAGGTTTGTGGTTACACGAGTGCAGTAATCGCCATCTTTTAATTTAAAATCTGGTGTTTAATACGTAATCTTGGAAGAAACTTACTAGTACACTATGGTACGGTAATAGCGATTTTTTATCTCGATGAATTTATCATGAAATATCATTAAATTGTGACCAAAGCGATAGTTCAGTCGAAACGCTAACAAGGTTCTAATATTGTTGCAATGTTATTCGTTTGTCGGCCTATGTTTACAAATGACGTTGAAACAGAAATACTTCGCTTAAACTAACATAAAAATTAACTTACCTTTACAATTTTATGACTAATCGAATTAATAACTGAATATAAACGATCACAAGAGCTGTTCCAAATACTTCACTGATCTAAATTGACTGACTCAATACTTATTCGCTATTCAACATTCTAGTAACTACCTACTCTTATTTATAACAATTGTAATCTTGTTACTAGACACTTCGCAAAGTCTTTCGATCCCTAACATTCCCGAATATTCTAGGTATTCTAGACGTGTTTGATCTTAACGTTATACGCCTTCTAGCTAACACCTAAATTACAACATTAGAAATATAGCTCATAACATTATCTTATCAACCTTGTGGTTACATCACTTTTCACAGACAATAGCATGAAGTATATAATCAAATGAACCTGTATAGGCTTTATTATGGTATTTACATTCGTTGGTGGCGTGAAATATTACAATCAGTAGACAGTTACTTAATTATCCCTGCGCGAACTCTTTCGGACGTGTATCCTTACATCGAAAGCTGACATTTGTTTTTATATCAAGTTGTGAATTTGCGAGTCCTTCATTTTTGCAGAACAAGTAAACATTTTTGTAAAATCTCATGTTTCATATTGCTAAGTTAATCTATAATCTTTTTACAGACTTCTTTGGAATACTACATTTCTTAATACTATGAGCATTTTCCCTATACTCAAAGTACAACGTATTTTAAATGTAAAAATCAAATATATAAAACGAAGAAGGATATTTTGGTATCACAGATTTAGCGAAGTAATTCAAAATGTATAACTACATATATCAAAATAACAACTTATGTGATAAACAACAACAAAAAATACCTAAACTAGAAATGATTTTAACCATTGCATTTGTTTTTGTGTATATAGTCCACGGTGAAACGATAGTGGGCTTACGAACTTACAATTTTTCAACTCTAAAATCCGGGGCTCGATTCCCCACGGTTGACACAGCAGATAGCCCAATGTGGTTTTGCTCTTAAACAAACAAATCAAACCTAAATTGTATACATAATAACAACAGTCAGTATCTATAAAAATAGTGTTTAATACACACGTCTTTAAACTTAACTTTGGGTTTAAGTGTGTTTAGTAGATCATCTCTATACTTAGAAGGGTTACTCGGATGTTGAAGTAACAAATTAACATACAGATACAGAACTGGCTATCTGCGCTCTGCCAACCGCGGAGAATCAACCCATGGATTTCAGGGTTGCAAGTCTGTAAACAATGTAACTATAAAAAATGGTTTGGTTAATGTATGAATAATTTGTATTCTTTTGTTTGCTTGGAATAAAACAGAAAACCACACTGTGTACTGCCCACAACGGGTATCGAAACGCGGTTTCTAGCGTTGTAAATCCACAGACATGCCGCTGAGCCACTGGGGGGCATTTGTATTATACAGATGTTTAAGAAAATGAAGACCGTTACGGAATTTTTAATAGATATTACTAATTTCCTAGATGATAATTAATATTATAATTTAACAAAGACTTATTTGCAAATTTCATTTATCTATTCGTATTATTTACTAATCATTCCTTACGTAAATAATCTCTATCTAAAAGCAATAATTGCCCTCAGATATCTTTTGGAACAAATTAAAATATTGCTGCGACCAACCTTCCCCATAGCGCCGAACCCTACGTGATTTTTACAGCAACCATATGAAATAGTCCTGATTGATAAGGAATGTGTAATGAAGCAACAGATAAAACTTATACTATTCAACTGTGAAACAAAAATATTGAGCCAGCTCATGACACTATCACACAACCTTATTTTTCATACTCTTTTTCGGCTTTTTTCGCCATACATTTTGCGAAAGCTCTCACAGAAAAAAAAACCCAAAACAATCCAAAATCTGTATATTATTCATACTACATTTTCAAGACATTGTTAATCACGTATTATTTCTAGATGACATGTTTTTATTCTAAAGAACACATGTTTTCACGGAGTTCTAGATTAATACGTAGAGAAGTGTATGTTTACAACTAACGTATATAAATCGACAAAACTAACCCTATATTAATCGGCGCTGTATATTTGTGAATTTATTTGTTTGTTTGTCTTCGAGTTCTTTTCACAGTTTTGAAGCTTGCAGGGTTAAACTTGGCAGACGGATTCGGGGTGGCCAGTGGGTATCCTTGACAATATGGCGTACCAATATAACAAAGGGGGATAAATGCCCCCGGAAGGTCACTCGGGCATGATGGGTGTCTAGGAGTAGGCTAAAAGAGTTGATGAACCCGAATGTAACATCGAATTTTATGTTCCAGGCCTCGGGCGTCTGTATTTCAACTCCTAAGCAATTCGGACCAAACGTGGCATACGTGCTCAGTTATCATGGTCAGTGTCCTAAGTGGGTTTGATTATAGCTACGAGCCCCATTTGGGTAGCTATAGAACTAACTGGGAATAATGGAGGGGCTTCATCAGTACACTGGGGCCTTTGTGAGCCATGAGGGACCTTTGAACCTCGAAGCGCGGATATTTTATGTTAGTTATAAGAACTTATGAGTATAAATAAACAATAATGGAATAACATCTCACCATATCTGCTAAATCCAATGCTGACTCTTCGCAAAATTCAAGGGTTTATCAGTCAGGCTGGGATACTTACTAACAATGTGATATCTTAGTGAGTTCTGACGGTCAGATTATCAGCAGAGTGATATCTGAGTGAATTCTGTATGTTAGTTTAATAACAGCATGATATTTTAGTGAGTTCTGATGGTCAGATTATCAGCAGAGTGATATCTGAGTGAATTCTGTATGTTAGTGTAATAACAGCATGATATTTTAGTGAGTTCTGACGGTCAGATTATCAGCAGAGTGATATCTGAGTGAATTCTGTATGTTAGTTTAATAACAGCATGATATTTTAGTGAGTTCTGTAGTTCAGCTTACTAGTAATGTGATATTTTAGTGAATTCTGTATGTTAGTTTAATAACAGCATGATACTTTAGTGAGGTTCTGTAGTTCAGCTTA
>NW_013667024.1:231878-232883 GCF_000517525.1 Limulus polyphemus
CAGCTTACTAGTAATGTGATATTTTAGTGAGTTCTGTAGTTCAGCTTACTAGTAATATATGAGTGAGTTCCGTAGGTCTGATTAGGAGGATTGTGATATAATGGGTTCTGTTGCCATAAGTATCCAAGAGCTACCAACGCCCTCTGTGACGTTAAGTGGGTCGACTGTAACAGATCTAAGTGAATACAAAACTTAGTCATCTGTCATCGCTCTCGCGACGTAATGCTATGATTCACTCTGCACCTTAGTTAAGATTTAAGCTCTTATTGGTTGGTTTAACTATTTGTCTGATAAAATGATTATTTCTAAGGTTAACCCGTTCCTAGTTATTGAGCGAGTTCTATTTCAAATTTCAAGTATTTTTTAAGAAAACTGTATAATATATTCTATACAATTCTTCTGGATTTTCCTACGCTTGATGTGCGATTATGAATCCGCAAGGATCTATTTTAGTGTGACATCACTTTAGAAGCGACATCATCTTCAGTTAGATTCTGATCCAAAGTGGGATGATCTTCAGTTGGATCTGGCCGCGCTAACACAACAGTAAACATTTCTTGTAGTGGTAAAAGACTTCAAACTTATTATTTATATCATTTATACTCGTTTTAAAAATGTTGTAATTTTTTCAAGTTTTTGATTCTTTTTTATCATTACTTATTACAATCACCAATGCAACTTCATTTTGAGTCACAGCTGTAATTATTAGAAGGATTGAACACTCAAACAGATGGTAATGTTGATTATTTATTTAAAATTTTTAGGTCTAAGTACTTTTTCTGGAATAGCAGACGATTTCAATGCAAGAGTATTGGATTTTCCACCTCACCATTTCCATTTCACAGCCTACTATCATTTCTAAAAATAAGTTAGAAATATTAGATGGTTTGCTAAAAATTACGAAAAAGATATAAAATAAATAAAAACTATTTTAATTTCATGTATTTTTAGGTGGATAAAAATTAGGATTTTACGCTAGCTTAAAAAACTTTTACGGATGGTGAA
>NW_013667024.1:233814-242331 GCF_000517525.1 Limulus polyphemus
GAAGATACTGGTATTTGTTACGTATCTGCTCGTTTGTTAATTTCCGGTATAAATTCTTTCAGAGGAACTTCAGCGATACAAGTCTTTTCTTAATTCACACAAGTTTATACTTTCTCGATACAACTTTTTAATATACAGAATTTCCACAGTCACTTTAAACTTGACAACCTTTATAACACACGCTATAAATCACAATGATTCACACACTTTACATACGGTGCCTACTGTTCGCTTGACTCAATTATCTATATCTTCACTTTATCTGTCTATATCGTTGGCTTTCTTTGCCAGGCTTATACACTAAAAAAGAGGGTGTCTAGCAAACACTAAAACATTCGCGGGGTTGTCCGATAATTCTAGAAACTCCAGCGCGCATGCTCCCAGCGTCACGTGACTTCCGCTGTCGTAACAGTATCAAATGTTGCTGAAACAAAAACAACAAGAACGTCATAAGACAAAAAGTATCTGAGGCCTTATTGTGTTTAACCAATATGTTTGCAACTCAGTGTCAGGGTTTGTTGATAAGATGATAAAGATACAATTTAATTTCTTTCCTCCTCGAGAACTATTTCGGTGTCAGTCACATTTCATTTCTTGTTCTTCAAGTGTCTAAGACGTGTCGACAGAAACCAATGGATCCGGTTTATCTATTTAGTTTTCCAGTTTGGCCAATCTGTCAACCAGGTGACGCACATGGCATTAATCGCTGACCTTTTCCACCAGGTGACGCACATGGTATTAATCGCTGATCTTTTCCACCAGGTGACGCACATGGTATTAATCGCTGATCTTTTTCCCGAGTAACGGACAGAATTAAGCGCTTACAAGTCAAGTAACAAAGTGTGTAATTCCTAAAACTGTTCGAAAACAATGATTTTTTTGTCCTTTGTTTACTTTTTGTAATGGGCCGGACTGTGAAACATAGGATTCACAATTCATGACTGTTACTGTTAAAACGTAGTTTGGGTCATGGGAGCGATTTAAGAATGACTTTCAAATCTCCCTGTTCGACGAAACAGTAGCAGCCAAAGAGATAGCGGTGGGTACTTTTTGGCTATAGCTGAATTCTATCTAGTCTAAACTTAGACAGAGCTATGCATAGATAGTCGTTGTTCATTATGCGCGAAATTTTGAAACAATCTAACTTTTTGTAAACACTTGGATGTTATTCAATGGTTATATAACAGATATATATGTAACACTCTACTGAATTTTGTTGTTTGTTTCAGGTAGATATATATGTAACAGTTTCAGGTTATTCAATGGTTATATAATAGATATATATGTAACACTCTACTGAATTTTGTTGTTTGTTTCAGGTTATTCAATGGTTATATAAAAAAAATAAAATTCAGTAGAGAATGTTACATATATATCTGTTATATTTATATATTCGCGTGATATAATTTCATTTCTTCTGATGCTGAGCCACTTGGGGAGGGGGGGGGTGGTGGTGGTGGTGGTGGGAAACAATAGCAACCACACTAATGTTTCAACGGAATCGAAAATATTACAGCTAGTACACCATAAAATGCAAGGCAGTCTATAAAAACAACAACTACAACAAATTGTAGCTAGTAACGAATTATTATTATAGGTGCTTCCCTCTCAAAAATTTTACAACTACAATAAACTAGGATAGGTGTGCCGTTATAGCCTTTCAATATCAGTGAAAAACTAGCGATTTATCTAGTGGGAATAATACATCTAAATGTTATGTTTGTCATTAGACATTAGTATTAGGCTTATTATTCTTTTAACACTACGTTATTTAACTAGTACCTAAGGGTTAGACATCAGTATTAGGCTTATTATATCTTTAACACTACGTTATTTAACTAGTGCCTAAAGGTTAGACATCAATATTAGGCTTATTATATCTTTAACACTACGTTATTTAACCAGTACCTAAGGGTTAGACATCAATATTAGGCTTATTATATCTTTAACACTACGTTATTTAACCAGTACCTAAGGGTTAGACATCAATATTAGGCTTATTATATCTTTAACACTACGTTATTTAACCAGTGCCTAAGGGATTTTCAAGAAGATTTGCTTCTTTGTTTGTTGAATTTCGCATAAAGCTACACGAGGGTTCTTTGCTCCAGCTGTTCCTAATTTAGAAGTGGTAGATTAGAGGGGAAGCAACTAGTCAATACCACCCACCTAAAGATCTAGCTGGTTGTGAGAGGTTTCCATCTAAAGACATTGCTGGTTGTGAGAGTTTTCATCTAAAGACATTGCTGGTTGTGAGACGTTTCCATCTAAAGACATTGCTGGTTGTGAGAGGTATCCATTCAAGACCTAACTGGTTGTGAGAAGTATCCATAAAATAGTAACTTATAGAGGGAAACGTCCATCAAAGCTCTAGCTGGTGGTGATAGACTTTCGCTGACTATTTAAGGGGTGTTGTAAAATAAATCACACACCCCCCCCCAAGTAATGACGAACTTGATAGGACCGCGAACGTCATAATTTTAACGTACTCTTGGGTGTTTGACTCTTCGAATTTTTTTTCGAAAACTTTTGAATCCTGGTGCTCACTAGAACTCAGGTTCGTGTCGCATGTGCTGCCTCTTCGGGATGGCTCAGAAACTAGTCGCAGATATGCTGCGAGAATTCAAGTTTTCCAATCGACACATTGCAATGCCAGATTTGAAAAAACTCTATTAATGCCTCAAAAGTTTCAGAATCGTTGAATTTGAATAGAGTGGTCCGTGAAAAAAGTGGTGGAATGTGAATTGGGAACTCTTCAGATTTAAATTCCGCCGAAAATGTCGGAGCTTTCGTTCAACAATGCACATAAGAAATATTGGAAACCTTGCCTGAATAAGAGAGACACAAACGTGAAACAGGGACAGCCACAAAGACAGACATGTTTGTTGCATTGCTGAAATCTTTTGCAAATCGATTAAAACTCGTGCGTGAGAACAATGGTGGCTAAATCAAGCCTTATTGACACTTGGAATAACTTTTTGATTAAATTAAAATCAATTTTATTTTGTTATGCTCTCGGGGAAAAAAGTGTGATTTATTTTGCAACACCCCTTAGTTGGTTAAAGGAGTATTTCACAATATATATATATTTGATGGCGAGAGTATTTCACTAGAATCCCAAGTGAGATGTTACCTGGTTGAGAGATGTTGCCTGGTTGAGAGAGGCTTCATTTAAATAAATACCTAGTTACTGAGTCGTGAGTAGTTTGAACTGACATGTGTAGCACTGTAATCAAGATTTATGAAAAGTACTAATTATGATTATTGTACTTCCTGTTGTTTTCGGATTTAAACTGCTAAAATCAGCGGTTCGAATCCTCTCGGTGGATACAGCAGATAGCCCGATGTGGCTTTGCTTTAAGAAAAACACTTTATGTTAGACGGTTGCTACATTAGATATAGTATATAGGTTTGTTTGTTACGGGTTTCGCGCAAAGCTACACGAGGGCTATCTGCGCTAGCCGTCCCTAATTTAGCAGTGTAAGACTAGAGGGAAGGCAGCTAGTCATCACCACCCACCGCCAACTCTTGGGCTACTCTTTTACCAACGAATACTGGAATTGACCGTCACATTATAACATCCCCACGGCTGAAAGGATGAGCATGTTTGGGGTGACGGGGATTCGAACCTGCGACCCACAGATTATGAGTCGAGCGCCCTAACCGGGCCCTGTAGTATATAGAATAATTGTTATTTTCAGTGACATTCTAGATATACACGAGCGATTACAATGCAGTTAAAAAACAAACTGAAGTTAACAGTTTGATATATCTTTGCTTAACAGTTTCAGAGCATTGTTGAAAAGGTACAGTTCTACGAAAGTAAATATTTATAAACCTAATCATATTTTATGAAATAAACTGAAAAATGTTGATCTAGCGGAAATGCTGTGAAGGATTTTTAACAGCAAACTAATGTGTAAAAACAAATTATCGATAGAGAAAGTAATATATCAATAAAGCTGTAGTGTATAAATGGCGTACATGTTTTTCATAGCATATCTTTTATATATATTCTAACCTCCCGAAAGCTATGCTTATCTGAAATATTCAGGAAGGCATGGAATAATAGTTAGCTTGCTGGACTATAAATCCGAGGGTTCATGGTTCGTGACCAGTTGCTGTAAAAATACGCTCCGTACTTTAGGGCCATAAATAACGTTCAAATCCCACTCTTCGATTAAAGTAGCCCAAGAGGTGGCGGTGGGTGCTGTTGACTAGCAGCCTTCCCTCTAGTCTATCAGATAAAAAAAATAAAAGACGGCCAACGCAGGTAGCCCCCAGATTAATAGTCCGGCACGTTAACCATTAGGTCTTGCCCGGTTCCTAAGGGATTAACTTTCTAACGTCATCTTCTTTCTTCTATTCATTATAGATTTGTTGCATAATTTCGTTTAATTAGATAAATACACAGAACGTTTTTCCTTTAAAATAATTCTAGTTTTCTTTGTTTATTTCTTGTCAACCCACTGACTTACCGGCATTACCGCTGAGACACTGGAGTGGGGGGTTCGTTGTCAGATCCAGCGTTGGTAAGTCATTTTATTATAAAGTTATTTTTATCATATTTCTGTATTTTCTGTTAATACTGATAGAATTAACAAAATTGTTGATGTTCTTCTGACGTTTTTCTCGCTTCCTTGTGAAATCATAAACTTACAGGAAGTGTATTTGTTAAAAAACTCATTTTGAAACTTAATTTGGTTTTACTTGTTTATATTTCACTGTTTTTTCCCCCTCTTTTTTTCTACTTTTTTTTCGATTAGATAATTTATAAAATATTTCAGGAATCAGAACTTTGATACGAAAAGGTCTACGTGCTCTGTGTCCGCCTAAGGGATCTAATCTTGAGTTTTAGCGTTATAAAGGAAGAAAACTTTCCTGTTTCAGTAAGTCTTTGTGTAAAATACTCCACGGTTTATACAAACTTTGTAGACTTGAAGGAGTAAGTATCAGAATAAAAACGTATTGTTTATCACAGAGAAATCTACTTAATTGTGCATCTAATTAGACTGGATAAGCGGAAGTTAATTTACTCTTTTTGGAAGTGATTATTACAGTTTTCCCGATAAGCGACAATCATGCTCTATCTGTAGCCTCTACTTTGGAACAACGATTCTTCAGTAATACTTCCGTGAAATCAGGCAGTACGAAAAAAAAAAGCCATGTCAGGTTTACCCTAGTGCTTTTTAGCGGCTTTCCACGAACTGGCTAATGTCTTTGCTTACTTCAGAATTTCCTGCAAATCTTCACAAATCTTAACTGGTAGACTAGAAAAAAGTCAGTTAATTAAAAAACACCCATTGCCAACTCGTGGGTTAGTTTTGATTGATTGAATAATGGTACATGAACGTTACTCCTATAACGCACCCACGGCTCCAAAGTGCAGCAAAGGGCTGCAAAACCATGATCATCGGTTTCATAGTTTGGGGGCGCTAATCACTAGGCTACATTGGCTTGCTAATGTGGGGAGGGGTTCAGATATGCTGTCGAATAGGATTGTTGTTTTTCCAGTCTCTTCAGTAATTTTGTTTTTCATGAAAACAGCCGTTAGTTTGGAGGTGCGGTTGGAAAACTTTTGTTTTGTAAACTTTCGTCTACTTCAGATCTTCTTTTCTTGTCTTGTTAAGTAAGTTAGTCTTTCAGTAGTTAGTACTTTTGTATAATGTTTCTCACACCTCCAAATTTTTTGGAGGTGAGTATCCGGGAGTAGGACTGGCGTCCTAGTCCGGATACCGGTTGGCCATGTTTCAGTGTGACGGGGATTGGAACCCGCGACCCGCAGATTGCGAGTCGAGAACCCTAACCACCTGGCCATGCCGGGCCCGTTCTTCAGTCTGTTGAAAGGAACTGGAATTTAAAACCTGAACAGCACTTTATGCTTACCGGGGCTAAACAGCCAGGCCAGGGACCACAAAGATTTGGGTATAGCCGTCCATACTTTTGAATTACTGACTAGAAGGGGTAGGAAACCAGCCAGCAGCACCTGCCGCTACAATAGCTCTTTGAACCACATAACTGGACTGAGCTGTTATTTCACAACGCACCTCACGACAAAAACTCTGGAGCTCTCTCAGCGGCAGGACATCTCGACCTCCGAATCCTAGGTCAGCAGCCCGACATGCTCACCGTTAGCTCACGAATGGCCCCAGAGTGTTGAAAAGAAAGTTTTTAGACGAGACCGAGTAATTTTGATTTGAGCCAGCCTGTTAGTGATGTTGTTTCCAACCCGTTAAAGCTTTACATTTCGAAGAAGAAGCCTAACTTAACAAGAACCACTTATAGCTCCAGTCTAATCGTTCGAGTTCTTCGTATTTTCAGTGTAGATGGAAAGACAAAAATAAGGGCATCTTTGTTATGAATCGAATGTGAAATTTTGTTTCTACAAAATACTGTAACTCCCGAAAAAAAAATCGGTCTATATATGTTTTTGACGTCAGTATGCCTCTCCCACACTGATTTTAAGTTTGTTTAGATTCAACATTTCTTGGTGGACGAGTGTTTTAAACAAAGAACACATCCGACGTTACTACTGAGAAAGTCTTATTAACAATTCTGTAAAGAAAAATTTACACAACTTGAATTACGATTTTCATTTTTAATTTAACATTATTGTAAAATTAGGTCCGTGTTTAAAAATGTAATTCATTCTCAGCCCTCTTGTATAGTCGGTGACACCAGAAAACCTCCAAATATGTAAATTAATTTCGCATATAAATGAGTATCTATTTCAGTAACCATTACGTTACACCCAGTCGATGAGGTTAACGAAATATTGTTTGTTTGTTTTTGGAATTTCGCGCAAAGCTACACGAGGGCTATCTGCGCTAGCCGTCCCTAATTTAGCAGTGTAAGACTAGAGGGAAGGCAACTAGTCATCTTGGGCTACTCTTTTACCAACGAATAGTGGGATTGACCGTCACATTATAACGCCCCCACGGCTGAAAGGGCGAGCATGTTTGGTGGGATGCGGATTTGAACCCGCGACCCTCAGATTGTGAGTCGAGCGCCTTATCCACCTGGCCATGCCGGGCGTTAACGAAATAAGAGTATCAGTATAATCTTTCTCAACCTAAAAGATGTTTTTCATTACTTTTAGCAATAGCATTCAATAATTATATTACTTAATGATCATTTTACAGTTGTCTCCTCACGGAGAATCAATGGTAAGTTTACGGACTTACAATACTAAAATCCGAAGTTCGATCCCCCGTGGTATACAGAGCACATATAGTTCATTGTGTAATTCTGCGTTAAAACAACACCAACAGCAGTGCCACCTTTAGGTCGGAGTGTGTAAAGTTTGACTCACATAAATCTTGAGCGGGTGGTGGTCATAGACGAATACTGACGAGAAAAACAAAATATATAAAATAAAGCTGTAATTTGTTTTTCACATACAGCAAGGAATAATTCAAACTAAAAATTAAAGCACAAGTAATTGCATTGTATTTTAAAATCCGTTACAGGCAAAATAAATTAGCAAAACTTCATTCATCCACGTTATGCTCGAAATTACAAGAATGTTACTAATGGGAGAGACAATCCCACTTTTTATTGGTAAAAGGGTAGTCCAAGAATTGGTATTGACTAGTTGCCCTCCCTCTAGTCTATTACTTCTAAAGTAGGGACACCTAGCGTAGATAGCCCCCTAGTAGTTTTGAGCGAAATTCAACAAACAAACAAATTTGTAATCTTGAATGATTCTTTAAATTTTTCTTCATATAAAAATAACGAAATTTAAACAAGAATTATTCACATCCTACCATTAGTTTTTACAGCAATGTTTAACCAGCTGCCGCCTAATAAAACAGGAAATGATTTAGAAACAGTAAATAAAAAACGTATTGTTGGTTGATGAGACCGGAAACTGAAAAACGTATTGTTGGTTGATGAGAACGGAAACTGATGATAGATTGGAATATTAAAAAAATAATTAAATACAAGTTCTGATCGTTGGTTTAGACGAAAATTGGACTTAGAATTCAGGAATAGCCAGACTTAAAATTAAACTACTGAACAGAAGGAAAATCAGCCAACAGCGCCCGTCGCCACTGTAGTTTTGTCTAACATTTCGAATCAAATAACACAAGGATTCTCAACTTTTCCTCCACCATTAACCCCCTCGGCTTGATGTATTTCTCCATTTACTCCCTTACTTCCATACAAAAAATTCATAGCCATCATGAAGGGACAGAAAAACAAGAAGGTCAGAAAAAAAATATTATTCAGGTTTTGCACACATTCTTAGCATTCTCTCCCCCCCACATTTTACAAAATGAGATTTAATCAAATTATTATTCAATCATCTGGTACATCAATTATTTACCCCCTGCCATGTATTTTTTTACCCCCAAGGGGTAAATTTACCCCTGGTTTAGAATCACTGAAATAACAGGATTGACTCCCATCATGTGAACCATCGCGGGTTCGAATCCTCGTCACACCGAAACATGTCCACCCGGTGTCCGGACTAGGAGAAATACCATACGAAATGACTACTACTTATGGCACCCC
>NW_013667024.1:242963-244402 GCF_000517525.1 Limulus polyphemus
GCTTTGTGCATAATTAAAATCAAACAAAACAAACAAACTTATGGCACAGCGGCACAGATAGCTCATTGTGTAGCTTTGTGCTTAACTACAAACAAAAACTGGTACTTATGCTGTCCGGGTATCTACTCGAAATGAGAATTATATAACATAGTGTTAAGGGTGTAATCACAACTAATTTTCAGCAGCATTCATAGAGCGATTTTCTTCACTAAACGAAACAGACAAACCTGTGGAATCTCGAATGCGTCTTTACGTTTCTCTTCGGCCAGGTGGTTAGGGCGTTCGACTAGCAATCTGAGGGTCGCGGGTTCGAATGTCCGTTCCACCAAACATGCTCGCCCCTTCAGCTAGCTCTCGTGTAGCTTTGCGCGAAACTTAAACCAAACCAAACTACTGGATCCATTATTAATTATCGCCTACAAAACGTATCACCAAAAACAAATAATATAAGCGGGCCTCTGATGTTTCCATGTGATTTCAATCAAAATCTCAAACTAGAATATCGCATATATTGATTTTTTTTTCGACTAAAAAACAGATTATGGTTACTAAGGTAGTGTACATCAGAATATATCAAACATGTCATAGTTAAATTTATTCAGTTTACACTGGAAATAAGCAGCCATATTTACATTATCTGAGTGTTCTACCCGTTTATACTACCCAGCGGCTCAGCGGTATGTCTGCGGACTTACACAACGCTAAAATCCGGGTTTCGATTCTCGTGGTGGGCACAGCACAGATAGCCCAAATGTGTAGCTTTGTGCTTAACCTTAGACTCCAGGAGATTTGTTTATTTGTTTCAAGTTAAGCACAAAGCTACACAATGGGCTATCTGTGCTCTGCCCACCACGGGTATCGAAAACCGGTTTCTAGCGTTGTAACTCCGCAACTACAGGAGATTATGAATTATATCTGAAAATACGTATTTAGAAATACGGAAGTTTTAAAAACCCTCGTACAAATATTCCTCTTATTAAGTAATATATTAACAATAATTAACAGGGGAAAATAACGGATGGGGGGGGGGACAACGAAACGCATGTTTAGAAACAGGGGTCTGTAAAAAGTTTACGCACCATTGACTTCAACTATTATTTAACTAGCAACACCATCAGTATAAAGGTTTTCCAAAACTGATGGAATAAGAAATGACACGAGTCATATCTGTGATGCTCTATACGTACGCAGTTATAATTCACTTGTACTTATTTTAAGCTTCAATCTGACATCGTACATGACTGTATTACCATGCAATAAACGCTATGGGACGGTTGATTGTTTGTAATTAAGCACAAAGCAACACAATGGGCTATCTGTGATCTGCCCACCACGGGTATCGAAACCCGGATTCTAGCGTTGTAAGTCCGAAGACATACCGCTGTGCCACTGGGGGGAAGGCTATGGGATGGAGATGTACAAAAATAACGATTTGACTT
>NW_013667024.1:245190-248805 GCF_000517525.1 Limulus polyphemus
CTAGTTAGTAATATGTTATACCCACCATCAAGTCCACTAGTTAGTAACATGTTACACGCACCATCAAGTCCACTAGTTAGTAATATGTTATACCCACCATCAAGTCCACTAGTTAGTAACATGTTACACGCACCATCAAGTCCACTAGTTAGTAATATGTTATACCCACCATCAAGTCCACTAGTTAGTAATATGTTACACGCGCCATCAAGTCCGCTAGCTAGTAATATGTTACACGCACCATCAAGTCCACTAGTTAGTAATATGTTACACGCACCATCAAGTCCACTATTAGTAATATGTTATACCCACCATCAAGTCCACTAGTTAGTAACATGTTACACGCACCATCAAGTCCACTAGTTAGTAATATGTTACACGCACCATCAAGTCAACTAGCTAACAACACGTGACACACATCATCAAGTCCACTAACTGGCAATATGTTACAAACACCAACAATTCCACTAGGTAGTAATATGTTATACCCACCATCAAGTCCACTAGTTAGTAACATGTTACACGCACCATCAAGTCCACTAGTTAGTAATATGTTACACGCACCATCAAGTCCGCTAGCTAGTAATATGTTACACGCGCCATCAAGTCCACTAGCTATTAATATGCTACACGCACCATCAAGTCCACTAGTTAGTAATATGTTACACGCACCATCAAGTCCACTATTAGTAATATGTTACACGCACCATCAAGTCCACTAGTTAGTAAAATGTTATACGCACCATCAAGTCCACTAACTGGTAATATGTCACAAACACCATCAAGTGCACTAGATGGTAACATGTTACACGCACCATCAAGTTTACTAGTTAGTAATATGTTACACGCACCATCAAGTCAACTAGCTAACAACTCGTGACACACATCATCAAGTCCAATTAAGTACTAGCAAGTGGCACACAGCGTCAAGTCCAAATTAGTAGTAACAGTGACACAGACCACTAAGTCCAGTAGCTAGTGACGCGTGACACACAGCATCCCGTCCAACGTGAGACGCACTCTGAAGCCCAATCAAGCAGTAACATGTTACACACAGCATCAATTCCAGTAGCTAGTACTATGTGACACACAACATCAAGTGCAGTAGCTAGTGATATATGACACATAGCATCAAGTGCAGTAGCTAGTAATGTGTGACACACACCACCAACTCCAGTAGCTAGTAACATGTGACACACAGCATTAAGTCTAGTAGCTAGTAACATGTGACACACCATCAAGTCCACTAGCTAGTAACATGTGACAAACACCAGCGACTCCAGTAGCTAGTAACATGTGACACACACCATCAAGTCCACTAGCTAGTAACATGTGATACACACCATCAAGTCCAACAGCTAGTAACATGTAATACACACCATCAAGTCAACTGGCTAGTAACACGTGAGACGCACCCTGAAGCCCAATTAAGCAGTACTATGTGACGCACAGCATCAAGTGCAGTAGCTAATGACATGTGACACACAGCATCAAGTCCTCTAGCTAGTAACATGTGACAAACACCAGCAACTCCAGTAGCTAGTAATATGTGACACACACCATCAACTCCAGTAGCTAGTAACATGTGACACACACCATCTAGTTCAGTAGCTAGTAACATGTGACACACACCAGCAACTCCAGTACCTAGTAGCACTTGACATACACTATCATCTTTGTTACCTTAACGTGTTTAATACATATATATTTGTGTTACTGGAACTTTTGCAAATGGTATGGAATGTGATATAACTTTATGTTAATTATAACTCACGAACTAATAATTATTTTTAGCTAACTTTTTGATATTTTAATACCAACAAAATTTTACATTTTATCGTATCTTGGATTTTAGAAATTGGTGAACTTCAACGTAGCCCATTAATGGAAGGAAGACTGAAGATTACAACAGAGCTAGCCCATTATTGGAAGGTAGACTGAAGATTACAACAGAGCATGCTAGAATACAAGTATATTCAAAATGCACGAGTCATCACGAAAAAAGTTATTGAAACAGTTATATAATAATAGTATACAACCCGTGTTTGAACAAATACAGGTGCTTGAGATATCAATGTGGATAGGATCAGTCAACAAGTTATTTATTTTGACTTGACAATATTATTATTTGTCTGTCACGGAAATCTACTTTTATCCAGGAGATAGTGCCACCAGGGGTCGACGCAACACATAAATTTATGACACTGATAACTTCTAGTCTCAAACAATTTATTTCTGCAATATGATTTGGTCATTGGTACTTTCTGCGTTGGCGTCCTTCGTTGGCTGTGTCTGCTGTCAGAGTTTAAAATCAGGACCTTGTCCGGATTTGGAAGTGGAAGGAAATTTCAACGTATCAATGGTGAAATATTAGTATAATGAAATATTTAATGAATCTTAGATAAAAGAAAACGATTCACTTTCAAGAATAATTTCAAGATTTTTGTGGTTTTGTATCATCCCTCCATGCTGTCTCTTCCCTCATGCTGATCATTTCTAGCATGTTACAAATCCTGATTAACCTTGTAAAGCATGCACCAAGACATACCTAAAAACAAAATATCGAAAAGTTTAAAGTTTATAATGTTTGAGATATCAAAAACGATTTTAGTTAGAGAGATAAACCAGAAAATTGTAAAGTTTTGGATTATAGGCACGTATAAGAAAGTGGCGTGTCCCTATAGTGCAGTGGATAGCGCGTTGGATTTCTAATCCAAAGGTACCGGGTTCGTTCTCCGGCAGGGATGCCATCACCATTGCCTGGTCCCAAGTCCAGGATGAGAAAGTCTAGCAACTCCACCCCGTAAAGACCAACCTGCTACAGAAACTGCAACAACACTTCCGTGGGCGAAGTGTTGTTGTAACCCTATGTTCCACTAGGAACGACAGGAACTAAGAGAGAGAGATCAGAAAGTGGAGAGAAAAATAACTTTTAGAGAAAAGATTCTGAGTTTATAAAATAAGGTTCTTAGTAAATTTAAAAAAGTTCTGTATTGTATTATTTAGACTTTTATATCACAGTTTGATATTTAATTTCATTTCAAACTTTTGGCTATTAAGAACGAACATTAAGCACTCTTTACTACTAGAGGGCTCTGTCTCCGGAAGCAAAAGTTTGTATTGTAATTGAATTATAACTGTGGCTTAAACATTATAGAATTTAATCGTAACATTTTGTTTTTAAAATGAGCAGGGTAGGATTGCTTGCCTTATCTGTTGAACTTTAACCTGATTCTATAACCTTGTTCTTCAGTACATAGGCAAGTGGTACGAAATTGAGCGTTCGTTTGCTATTTTTGAAATGGGGTTAAAGTGTGTGACGTCAGAATACACACTTAACGAAGACGGAACGGTGAAAGTTATCAACAGAGGTGTGAAAATGCTCAGGTAGGAGTAAATTATTAAACCTTACTCATGTTAAAACGATGGGGCTAGGTCGCCATGCTAATATTGGAACTGTATCATGACAAAACGATGGTGTTAGGTTGTCATGCTAATATTGGGACTGTATCATGACAAAACGATGGTGTTAAGTCGCCATGCTAATATTAGGACTGTATCATGACAAAACGATGGTGTTAAGTCGCCATGCTAATATTAGGACTGTGTGGCGAC
>NW_013667024.1:249748-252463 GCF_000517525.1 Limulus polyphemus
TTTGTCACTCATATTTAAATAATATTATTTTCTAATATTTTATCAAATAAATTATTCAAATAAACTTCCATTTTGAAATTTCAGGGGGGGGGGGGGAGCAGTGCTTCCTTGCCTCATCCTGCAGACGCCCATGTGGATGAGGTAGATTTTACGTAACCCAAAATAGCAACTAAGAAAGGTACAGCAGTAACGAAGCACGTAATATCGCTTGTTTTCAATTTTGATTCGTTCTATAGTAATCGGTGAATGTGTAAAAAAACTGAACAATTCCAAATTATCGGAAAGGCTGAAAATGGGCAGTGGCTACGATCAAAAGAAACATTAGCCATAAAGAACTTAGCACTTGAATTAAACAGGAAGTCCAGCACCGGTGAGCTAAAGTTAAAAGTGTGAGAAGAGAAAAAAATTTGCATGTTTGAAATTATCTTGTGTTATTTATTTAAATATTAGATTCTATGAAGTTAAGTGGGAAAACAAACACGTCACCCAGGCTTGACATATTTCTGACTGTACTGTTACCTATATGCTTCCAAAAGGCCTGACATATGTCTGACTGTACTATTGCCCATCTGCTTCCAAAAGGCCTGACACATGTCTGACTGTACTGTTGCCCATATGCTTACAAAAGGCCTGACATATGTTTGACTGTGCTGTTACCCATATGCTTCCAAAAGGCCTGACATATGTCTGACTGTGCTGTTACCCATATGCTTCCAAAAGGCCTGACACATGTCTGACTGTACTGTTGCCCATATGCTTCCAAAAGGCCTAGTTTTATATAATGTTGTTCAGGAACAAATAGCACATCTATGGTAAGTCTGTATTTTATTACAGCAAGTTATTGTCGAACAAAAGCTTAACACCATCTAAAAGGATGGGTTAATAATGTATGAATACCTACCTGGTCCAATTTGGACTCGAAACTTGGCTGCCTCTCTCTCATCTGGGGCTTCTGCGATTCCTGTTACGGATTCTTCTTTATTGCTGTATTGAGGGAAACCAATGTGTAACACAACTGTATGCAAAAAATTTCCCTGCATGTAGCAAATGTACACGTTATTTACCTGCAAATGATATCGTTCTTCTCCATTGGATATCTAGATGAGTACTAGATGCTGCAAATGATATCGTTCTTCTCCATTGGATATCTAGATGAGTACTAGATGTTTTAGTTTTTGAATGCTGCTCTAACTGTGGTGTTTATAGAGATATTTACATAGAACAAGCCCCCCAGTGGCACAGCGTGGTTGGCGGAGAACAGACAGCCCATCGTGTAGCTTTGTGCTTAATTACAAACAACCGACCAACAACAACATAGGGCAATGTGTTATTATAATTCTCCTCTTATACTTGTTCTTTATTTTATTGTGTTATCAACAGTTCAGGGTGAGGAGGGTTATAGTGATATTTTTTTTTACCTTCTTCTTAACGTGATATTTGTTACAAATCCTGTTAATTCTGGAGACTTGGCAGTCTATGAGGCTTATTTTTACATTGTTAGGGTGACTTGGTCGGTAGTCGAGGTATTTACCAGTATCTGTTGGTTACCTGCTGTGTATGCGTCTTGGTAACCACCACGTTTAGGAATGGGAGTTTGTTATGTTCAGTCTGAAGTGTGGATTGTATCACTGGATGCTGTTTGTGAATTCTGGAATCTTGTCTAAAGTGTGTTTGTGTGACCATATCAACAACGTCAACATATCTGAATCGAATCTCGGATTTCACCTGAGGGTGATTTATTTGAAATCTATATGGAATATATAACTGGGAAGACCCTGGAGGGTGAATAGTAAACAATGTTTCCTAACAAGAAGATCCAACATCGATTACGACTCTTTCCATCACATACACCGTAATCAGGAGATTTTTATCATTATGTAGCTTGAAATATCCGTTTGTTTTATCTCAAGTAAACCATAGATACTGCCCCAAGTATAAGAAAGGTTTATGTGTCAGTGTATATTTAGGAGAGTCAGGGGCCCTCAAATAATTTAAACTTCAAAGTTCGTTTCTACAGATAATATAGTGAGGTTTTCTCTATTGAAAGAAATGTGTGTTGAAACATAAAGGGTTCACAATCATGTTCCAAACTGAAACCAGAATGTAGGGTAGTTTCTTTAACACGTGTTTAACATAAAATGTTGAAACAACATAAAGTGTTTACAATCATGTTCCAAACTGAAACCAGAATGTAGGGTTGTTTCTTTAACACGTGTTTAACATAAAATGTTGAAACAACATAAAAGGTTTACAATCATGTTCCAAACTGAAACCAGAATGTAGGGTTGTTTCTTTAACACGTGTTTAACATAAAATGTTGAAACAACACATCTAGTACACATCTAAATATCCAATGGAGAAGAACGATATCATTTGCAACATCTAAGTACACATCTAAATACCCAATGGAGAAGAACGATATCATTTGCAACATCTAGTACACACCTAAATACCCAATGGAGAAGAACGATATCATTTACAACATCTAGTACACATCTAAATACCCAATGGAGAAGAACGATATCATTTGCAACATCTAGTACACATCTAAATATCCAATGGAGAAGAACGATATCATTTGCAACATCTAGTACACATCTAAATATCCAATGGAGAAGAACGATATCATTTGCAACATCTAGTACACATCTAAATATCCAATGGAGAAGAACGATATCATTTGCAACATCTAGTACACATCTAAATATCCAATGG
>NW_013667024.1:253374-254134 GCF_000517525.1 Limulus polyphemus
TATGAGTGACAAAATTAGGTGTACATAACTAAGCCATAATCAGCCAGAGCATCGCATTCAAACTTAAGCCATAATCAGCCAGACCATCGCATTCATATTTCAAGACAATAACCTGCACTCTGCAATGGCTACCATTTCACTCATCAAATAAAAACTGCGATCTTCTTTTCTAGCTTATACGTTTGCTGCTGATGATATTCATCACCATCCTTTCAATTATCGTCTGATTCATTTCCACTGACCTTTTTCTCAGAACTGTAATCAGGTACTAAAAGTCATTATCTGACCTTTTTTCTCTGAACTGTAAACAGGTACCAAAAGTCATTCACTGACTTTTTAGACGAACTGTAAACAGCTATCAAAAGTCATTCACTGACTTTTTAGACGAACTGTAAACAGCTATCAAAAGTCATTCACTGGTTTTTTTAGACGAACTGTAAACAGGTACCAAAAGACATTTACTGACTTTTAGACGAACTGTAAACAGCTATCAAAAGTCATTCACTGATTTTTTTCAGACGAACTGTAAACAGCTATCAAAAGTCATTCACTGATTTTTTTAGACGAACTGTAAACAGCTATCAAAAGTCATTCACTGATTTTTTTAGACGAACTGTAAACAGCTATCAAAAAGTCATTCACTGATTTTTTTAGACGAACTGTAAACAGCTATCAAAGTTATTCACTGATTTTTAGACAAACTAGTAAACAGCTATCAAAAGTTATTACACTGATTTTTAGTACAAACTGTAAACAGCTA
>NW_013667024.1:254155-265513 GCF_000517525.1 Limulus polyphemus
CCGGAACTTACGTTAAACCTAAGACTAGTACTAAACGTAACGAATTACTACTCATTTTTACGTTACGAACTCGTAACTAAGTACATCAAAGTACAATTCTACTGATTTTTTAGACGAACTGTAAACAGCTATCAAAAGTCATTCACTGATTTTTTAGACAAACTGTAAACAGCTATCAAAAGTTATTCACTGATTTTTTAGACAAACTGTAAACAGCTATCAAAAGTTATTCACTGATTTTTTAGACAAACTGTAAACAGCTATCAAAAGTCATTCACTGATTTTTTTAGACGAACTGTAAACAGGTACCAAAAGACATTTACTGACTTTTGTTTTCCGAACTTTGAAGAACTACATGAAATCATACCAAGGTTTATTTCCGAACTTTTAAGACTACCTAAAGTAACTGAAACTGTACCGTAAAAATGTATCAGCTTGCAATAACTGGAGAACTGCAAGGATTGAAAGAATGTAAATGTATGTGTTTCAAAACTACACCACTGAACAGATTTTTGTAAAGAAAGAAATGACAAGTCGAATTAAGTAATTTTGATTCTTCTCTTAACATTTCTGTACTTTTTTCAGTTAATATAAAGTCTAAGTACTGGGTGCTAGACACCGATTACAAACAGTATTCGCTGGTGATATCTTGCAACGACGTTCCCCGAAATATGTTCCATTTTGGTGAGTTTTGCCTAACGTTAAGCTATGACACTAAAGTAACAGTAATTAAATTAAGTTGTCTTGTATTTAAAATAACCTGGAATCAATATGAATTACTAATAAGACAAAATCCTGAGGTGTTTTTTAAATTCAAAGACATACCTAATTTGTAATACATATATATATAATACGGGTATTCTCAGTGCAGGATAAGTGTCGATATGACTTAGAAAAAAAATCCGTTCACAAACTTTTTTTAACTTTACATTTTCTGTTAGAAGTATTAATACTTTCCAATTAGAGGTAAAATGTGCATTTTTGACAGACAGCACTTAATCACTCTAGCAAAGGCTATTTTTTTATAATTATGGTTGTGTTGATCGGTAATTCATTATTTCCTTCTATCGATTAGTTTATCTTTGACTTTTTTGTTGCATTAAAACGCTAATTCACCTTCTATTTTGTATTTTTAGTAAATACACATGTGTGTATGATAAAACTGACACCTGCTTCCCTAGCGGTGACGTACAGATAATATTAATGTAGCAGAAGAGTATGTAAATTTATGATCACATGAAGATGTACTCTCGTGACCTACTCAGTGAATAAATACCCTGCCTTCACTAAGAGAGAGTCACGGGATAGTTATTGAAGGGTATAGTTATTACTCGATATTGTTATTGATATTGAAAGTTATTGTCTGAATATTGTAATTGCTATATTTCTTTGGAATTAGGTTTGTTTTCTTTCTGGCTCTTTTTCCTGGTTTAATGATTCTTGATTTATTATTATTTATGATAAATTATTTATTAATACTGGTGTGAGCTCCTGGCCAGGCATTTGTTTATTTGAATTTATTGAGTTGAATTAATTTCTAAGTGTCGTTATTGGGAATAAATTATAATTTTGTTGTTGAATCCTGATTGTAGCGGCGTGTTTATTTTAGACTGTTACAAACCTATATATTTTGAATTGAGTTTTAGACTCTTAAGTTGGGTTTGTTTGTAAATAACTGATTGCTTGGTCACAAAATTATCAGTTATCATGATATTCAACCATAAAGCCCTCCAGTGGCACGGCGGTACGTCTACGGATTTACAACTCTAGAAAGCGGGTTTCGATATTCGTGGTGGGCAGATTGTGTAGCTTTACGCTTAACTACAAACAAACAAACAAAATCACCAGTAAAAACGAATGACGTAGTTATTCAGCAACATTCTGAAAAAACAACATATTTCGTAATGTGATGTTTTATTCTCTGTCACTAATTTATTTTGTAATTTCGTTTTCTTTTAGAAATCCTGTGGATACTTTCTCGAAAACCGACACTAGATGGCGATATTTTGACTCGAATTAAAAACGATCTTGAAAGTCGTGGTATTGACGTAGCCGGACTGAAGAAGACCGAACAGGACTGCTTCAAATAACTAAAAAGACCACATTAAAATACGTTTTGTATATAAAATATGTGGCTTTATCAGTACTGCTTTAGAAAATGTTATGGTTGGTAAACAAAAATATACTTTACATATAATATATTAGTGTCTATACGTGAGAGGAATACCAGGATATCACTCTTGTAATTTATTCTCGAACAGCCCAGTTTTCCTGATGTCTCAAAACGAGTCATCATTAGAATCAAAGTTAGATACTTGTTTGCAGATTTGCTTAATTCTAAACACGCATTATTTTCTGTTGTTCAACACATATAGAATAATTAACACAAAATGCTTTGACAACTTGAATAAACTGTTTTAGAATGAATTCAATACGAGTCGCATTTTGTATCAAAATAATTAATCAATGCTAAAATGTTTAATTGTTTAAAAGTCAAGTAATAGCTCTACATGTAAAAAAAATTACATTTCAAAAATAAAAAAATATGTTTGTTTCATTTTTCAAAATAACATTTTCTCGCCATATCAGAAATTTGAATTTAGCGTCCTAACCGCCAGGCCCAGCGAGGCTCCGAAAAAAAAAGATTACAAGCTTGTCATAACGAAAAGTCACTTCCTTCAGTTGGGAATTTCTTTGACTGACGTTTCGTTTCTTAGAAGTGAAGCGGAACGACCAGGTCGGAGATCCCCTACGATTCAGATATAGCCGTCCCTAATTTTAAAGCTGAAAGTGCAAACATATTCAGTCGCATCATGTCTCAAACCCCGGATTCTTCGATCTGTAATTTGACACGCTAACCACGAGGCCATGCTTACTTAACTAACTGTTTGAGTTAAACAAAGCATTGATTAGAATGAATAATTAATTTAGTGAATAAAGGCACAAACAGCGAAAATGTAAGCCCATTAAACGTATTTTAATTCAACAAAGGGTAAAAGCACGTATAAAAAATATAAACATCTGACTGAAGTTTCGACAACCAACGGTTTTCTTCGCAAGGCTCTGTTTAGAAGCAGAGATAATTTTTCTTCATATCATATTGAAGACCATTACGCATGTTAACTCATCTCAGTTAAAGCCTCATTTATAGGAAAAAATAACAGTATTAGAATTTTTAATATTGCGTGCCACATAAAGATTGATTGATTTTGGATTTTCGCACAAAGTTACACAAAGGCTATCTGGGCTAGCCACCCCTAATTTTGAACTGATGGACTATAAAGAAGACATCTAGTCAACAGCATCTACCGCCAACTCTTGGGTTACCCTTTGCTTGATAGATTGACCGTCACTATTATAATACACCTACAGTCCTAAAGTGCAGAAAGTGGTTTTTCCAACAACGGGACAGAAACAGTAGATCTTCAAATTCACAGTTATAATGTGACGGTCAGTCCCACTATTCGATGGTAAAAGAGTAACCCAAGAGTCGGCGGTGGGTGGTGATGACTAGCTGCTTTCCTTCTAGTCTTACACTGCTAAGTTAGGGACGGCTAGCGCAGATATCCCTCGTGTAGCTTTGCGCGAAATTCAAAACAAACAAACAATATATTTCAATAATTACAAGAGTGTGTAATAATAATATTTCAATCACACTACATTCGTGCTTCGCTCAATTCAAAACTCTTTAGGCCGGCTGGGACACTATGAACTTTGTATGGAACACTACTTAGAATATTCCGCTTGTTACAACAACAATTGTAATGGTGTGAACGCAAATGTTACCAGGTAGCGAAGCATGACTATAAATAATTATATTTATCATAAGACATTAAGTTAGGCCTATTGTATAATATTATGAAATATAATGGGCCTAACATAATGTCTTATGATAAACACAATTATAATCATGCTGATAAAAGGCGTTCACGCCATCACAGAGGGAAGGATTTGTTAAGTTTGAGATGGATTAAGCATTTTATTCAGTTTTAACATGGATTAAGCATTCTATTCAGTTTTAAATACAGAAGGAAACGTTTGTTATGTTTTAACTGAAATAAACACTGGCCAAATTTAGGTACAGAAGGAAAATTTGTTTAGATTGAGATGGAATAAAAACTGGCCAATCTTAGGTACAGAAGGAAAATTTGTTTAGATTGAGATGGAATAAACACTGGCCAATTTTAGGAGTGTTTATTCCATCTCAATCTAAACAAATTTTCCTTCTGTACCTAAAATTGGCCAGTGTTTATTCCATCTCAATCTAAACAAATTTTCCTTCTGTACCTAAAATTGACCAGTGTTTATTCCATCTCAATCTAAACAAATTTTCCTTCTGTACCTAAAATTGGCCAGTGTTTATTCCATCTCAATCTAAACAAATTTTCCTTCTGTACTAAAATTGGCCAGTGTTTATTCCATCTCAATCTAAACAAATTTTCCTTCTGTAGTTCAAATTTTAGTCAAAGAAGAAAAGGTTTATTGAGCTTGAGATGGAATAAAGATACAACACAGTTTTAGTCACACGTGAAAATTTAGTTCAATTTTAATTAAAAACCTGCTCAATTTAGATTCAAAAGAGGACATCTTGTTGAACTTGATTTGAGAAACAAAAAAACACAAACGCACTTTAGTTACCATACTGAAGCCAATTATAATTATATAATTACTCTAAAAAAGGGATATTTCACATCCGTTCTTGTAATACACATCTTCGAGGTCGGGGGGGGGGGAGGGAGGTAGTGAGTGGTCAAAGCAAGTGGCGACCATCTGCGGCGAAAACAAAGAACTAACTACGCCATTCTGTCGTTTGATTGAATTTGTTTTTGTATTTATGGCAAAGCTATTAATGCTATTTTCCATTGTCCCTATTTTTGAAATACTAACCAGAGGGAATCAAAGCCAGTCACCAGCACCCTACATCGAAGCTAAGGGATGACTGTCGTTCTTATAACTCACAGTCAGCTTAATACGGACTGGTTTCAAGAATCACGCACGCTAACATTAAAAAGAGTTTTCTAAGGAAAGCATTAACAGCTAATACACAGTAATGACACAACGCATGAGCATATTATAACTTCTTGGAAAATATTTATACCTTGCATTACACTACGATTTCTTTGACAAAAAACAATATCTGGTTCACCGTTATTACAATTATTTGATTTTGATAAGCACGTTGTATTGATAATAAATTAAAAGAATCTAGGCCTAATTTATGTCATGTAAATATTACAAAGTATAGAGCGATAGTTTAGTTCATTTCTTCCGTTCGGGGCGTGACCAAATAGTCACCTTGAATCCAGAGATTCGTGGTTCGTGCCCCTTTGCCGCACTTTGGAACCATGGGTGTGCTATAAGAGTAACGACCAAATCTCACTGTTCGATTACACAATAATAAATCTATCAATTATCGATGTGTACTTTCTTCCTACTAGTCTATCATTTCCAAATTAAGCACTGCTAAGTGCAGCTTTTCGAGAAAAACTGAAACAACAACAACAAAAGTTCGGAATTTCTGTGGGACTATCACTGCCATGTTCAAAGTAAAACAAACGCTTTTTTGAAACATTTATTTATTTTTGGAGTGATAAGAAGCATATTAACATCTCAGCCGAGAACATAATTACAAACAGAGATGAAAAAAAACAAAAAACATTTCCTACTTTAAGAATAGATGGCACCACCAACTGCATGAACACGTGCTGACTGACTTGATAGACACGTTTTTCATGACTGGCTAGGATGGACTGGTGGTTAGCGCATTCGGTTCTCAATCTGAGGGTCGCGAGCTCGAATCCCGTCCCTGAATATGCTCGCCCTTTTGAGCTGTGGGAGAGTTATAATGTGATGGTCACTCCCACTATTCGTTGGCCTAAGAGTTGGCGGTGTTGACTAGCTGCTTTCCATCTAGTTTATCACTATTAAATTATGGATTACTAACGCAATTAGTCTTCGAGTTGTGAGTGATGATCTAGATATCAATCTAAATCAGTGTTTTCGTCACAACCACCCACCCCACTGTAAAAATCAGGATCCTTGTGGGTTATATCAGTTGAATACTTTAGTCTGATCTAGATATCATTCTAAATCAGTGTTTTTGTCTCATATTTTTATGAGCCACAAATCATTTCTGTGTTCAAAACTAAGTACACACGAGGGCGAAGGAACACTTCAACACTCAAACCTAGCAATAAAATATCTTGTTTTTTTCATCACTAATTTCCACAATGGGGAATTATCCACTCTGTTCACCTCGGTGGATCGAGCCCCGGATGCTAGAAATATAATTCCGCACCAGGCCACATGAAATATATATATAAAAATAGGACATAACAATGATTAAAACAGCAATTTATTTAATAACCGAAACTCTGGGTAGCAGTACGTGCACACGGGGTTTAGCTGGGCAGGCTAAAGTCCCTGCCTTCCTGCCCTTATGGCCCAAAAGTGTCCTCTTTTCTCTGTTATTAAAATTGTCAACAATTACGAAAAGATTTATCTGATTCACACCTTGTTTGCCTCGAGTTATTAGGAAAAGAGAAAGTAGTTCACCATCAAAATATACTAGACACAGGAACTTACAGGTCCTCATAGCGAAATTAAAGAAAAAAAAAAGATGCTATTAAGTGCTAATACGCAATAATTGACTGTTCAATTTCAGATCGTAAAAATGTTTATAAGACCAACTGAATAGGAATAACTAAGAATTTGTTTTCTTCTGTGATTTTATCCTATCCGTACAAAAAGCACCCTCCTACTTTAATACCTTCCTCCCCCCTCCAAAATGAAATAAAAAACGCTTGTCTTACAATGCTCGAAAAAGTGTCCTTTTTTGTCAATGAGCTCCCGCCCTTTTAATGTCTTCTGCTTATAATGAGCTCCTGCCCTTTTAATGTCTTCTGTTTATTACTGCTGGGTAGCAATATTTATATTGAAAATTCTTCTCTGTGTACTTTTGTTAAGTAGAACGAATCGCCAGCCTACAGAGAAATTAATATAACATAATGTATAAAATAGTTGCATGTATGTGTACAAAAATAGGGTTCCACTGTCCTGCCTAGTAATCAGTTAGTTGTAGTAAAAACAAACCCAGTTAATTATGGGTTTTTACATAAATTAAATTAGTAAGGTGTCGTAATTTAATTCTGTTTTTCTTCCGATTTCGATAAAAGCAGGAACATTTTGTAACGATTACTGAAGGCAGATCGCAAGTTAATTTGCAGATATGTTTGTTTGAAGTTAAGCACAAGGATACACAATGGGCTATCTGTACTCTGCCCAGCACGGGTATTGAAACCCGGTTTTTAGCGTTGTAAGTCCGCAGACATACCCCTGTGCCACTGGGGGGCAATTTGCAGATATAAATATGTGTACTTAAAATATGTCACCTGATTTATTGCGATTCAAATGTATAGGGCACCTGCATGGCCAGGTGGTTAGGGCGCTCGACTCGCAAATTGCGGGTCGCGGGTTCGAATCCTCGTCACACCAAACATGCTCACCCTTTCAGCCGTGGGGGCGTTATAATGTTACGGACAACCTCACTATTCTTTGGTAAAAGAGTAGCCCAAGAGTTGGTGGTTGGTGGTGATGACTAGCTGTCTTCCCTCTAGTCTTTCACTGCTAAATTAGGGACGACTAGCGCAGATAACCATCGTGTAGCTTTGCGAAATATTCAAATCAAACCAAACTATCACTTCAAAGTTAAAAACGGCTAGCGCAGATAACCCTCGTGTAGCTTTGCGCAAAATCCAAAAATACAAACATACATTAGAAATATTAGCAATGGTGTCGCCTCCTATTCCAGCATCTGTTACTAAAATCAAAACCTATATTATTCTATAAACAACTCTTTTTGGTAGGGGCAATAAAGATAAAAAATTAATCTTTATTACGAATAAGAGATCTATTTTTTATTTAGATTTTTAGCTTATTCCAAAAATTATAATGGTTGTCTGAATTATCTTTTCCTCTAGTGACTGATTTCTGATAAGTATTCATTTCGAGTTTTTAGCTGTATGAAGATGCTAATAACCCCGAACTATTAGCTTATCATATTATATACATTCGAAATATATTTGAGACAACAACAGTCGTTTCTTCCCAACTTGCTTGATTTTTGGGTTTCAAACAAGGGTTTGCTATCATCGTGCATAATTAACAAACGAAATGCCCTCTGGTGAACAGCGGTAATAATACGGAATTACAATGATAAAATCCAGGATACGATTTCCCGTGATGGACACAGCAGATAGTTCAATGTGGCTTTGCTCTAAAAAATAAAAAAACAGACAGACAAAACTACAGTGCACAGTAACGAAATGTTCTCGGGTGGGACAGCGGTAAGCCTACGAACTTACAACGTTAAAATCCAGGGTTCGATTTCCCGTGGCGGACACAGCAGATAGTCAAATCTGGCTTTGCTCTAAAAAACAAGCAAACAGACAGGCAAAAGATATTCTTTAGAGGAGAGGTATCTGACGACTAGGACTCACACTGTAGAGAAAGGATCTTTACAGGAGATATATCTGAAGATTAGGACTCACACTGTAGAGAGAGAATCTTTACAGGAGAGGTATCTGACGACTAGGACTCACATTGTAGAGAGATTATCTTTACAGGAAGGGTATCTGACGACTAGGACTCACACTGTAGCGAGATAATCTTTACAGGAGAGATATCTGACAACTAGGACTCACATTGTAGAGAGATTATCTTTACAGGAAGGGTATCTGACGACTAGGACTCACACTGCCATTAGCAGGATTTATTCTATTTTCGCAATTGTCATCTGAGGAATGAGAATATAGATTTAAGATCAGGAGTCGAATGTGGATACTGGAATTCACAACGTTCTACACCTCCAACTGACAATCATGATCTACACACATTGTGAGAATTTAATTCTTCTTTCCTAACCAGCATACTATCAAAAGATTGGTCCAAAGATATTAACTGCACTGCTCTCTAATATGCACGTGTTGCCTTGCGCGAGGTGAGAACGAAAGAGGTATGGTATAATTGAGGTACTCCATATAATACGTGAATATATTTCCTGTAACAGTTTTGTTATTGTTATACAAAGAGTTGTTAATGTTATTTTTCTGAAATCTTAATGAGGTTTTGCAAAATGAACTCTTATTTATTCCAAGCCTAAGCCTAAATGTCGAGAGATTTACTTCCTTAGATATATCTTGTATTAGGGTTAGCGGGATACCGTTTTTTTTTGTTGTTGCTGTGGTCAGTATATTCCACTCTGTCCTGTTTGAATATATAGATAAATTGTCAAGTAGAATTTAAAATGTGATATCGATCTGACCAGCAAATAGCTTTTAGAAACAGCGATAGAATAACAAACTCCACTGATACACTGTACATTTGTTATAATTTATCTAAAGCAACTAAACTTATATAGTCTGTCCCCTAGTGAGAAATATATCTTCATTTGTATTCGACCATTTATCTTAATTGAAATTTTTGCTTCATACAAATAAATTCGATCCTCCTGTCTTAACACTCCTATTTCAAACTCGTGTAAGTATAATACGGTTCTCTTGATGTAACCACTACTACAAACTCGTGTAAGTATAATACGGTTCTCTTGATGTAACCACTACTACAAACTTGTGTAAGTATAATACGGTTCTCCTGATTAACCACTACTACAAACTTGTGTAAGTATAATACGGTTCTCCTGATGTAACCGCTACTACAAACTCGTGTAAGTATAATACGGTTCTCTTGATGTAACCACTACTACAAACTCGTGTAAGTATAATACGGTTCTCCTGATGTAACCATTACTACACACTTATGTAAGTATATGTATACAGTTACTGTAGTTCTGAGTAATAGTATTACGTTAACACGTTAACGAAGTCTTGAATTAAAATCAGGTAAGAATATATATATTAATTTAGTAAATTTATATCCGGTTCTTTATAGGTAACAAATAATCTTCTTAATCGTAAAGTTTATCATCTTCGGATAAGGTATCACTGACATCATTAAAAACCATTACGGTAAATGTGTTCTAACACAGTTTAGAAGAATTGCAAAATCAAGTCTATTATACAAAAACTGTTTGATTTATTTTAAGCGTATAACAGTTATTTATACCAGTAATGTTGCAGTAATATACAGTTATATACCAGTAAAGTTAATACAGGGGATCTTATAAAATGCTGTGTTTAAAACAACGTTATACAGTAAAAATAAATAAATATATTTATACAAATATTAGAAATAGTTTTTTTCTACAAGAAAATCTACATTTCAGAACAAACTTCAAGGGTCGGTCTTCAGCGAAACGGCTCTCAAGAGGGAAGAAAAAGATAGCCTCAAGGCAAGTTTTTAAGGTATAATATTGACGGGAAGTGACGAACGCAGGTGGGACATAAGCACAATTACTGTTAAGCAAATATTCCTAGCTTCGAACATTCTAGAATGATAAGATTTAGAATTCAGAAAGTTTGCTGTTTTTTTCGCTGAAATCCTTATCTTTTCGCTACTGTTTTGAAATACGTGATCACACAAAATAACGTCATACGATCTCAAATGCACGCTCTCTCTTCTGACAGCTCATATTTTATTGAAAAAAAAAGATTCACCATATAATTGGCTAATTATCATGAGTTGCTATATGTTTGTTTGATTTTAATTATGTACAAAGCTACACAAGGGCTATCTGTGCTCTGCCCACCACGGGTGTCGAAACCCAGTTTCTAGCGTTGTAAGTCCGCAGACATTCCGCTGTGCCACTGGGGGGCGTTGCTATATGAACTCCTTCTAGTGTTTTTCCGCAGTACCCTATAGAAATCGACTCACTAACATCGCTCAAGCGAATGTATCAGAATTTCAGTTACAAACCAATTTATACATCTCCTCTCTGTCAGAATATTTCCCCAGTTCTTCCAAATGATGATATACAACCACATGACAAATATTCAGAAAAGTAACTATTCTTATTCAGTTTCTCCTAATAACGTATCGCAGCAGTATTAACTGTTGTAGAAACATCCTTTATCCCAAGAACAGCAGAAACGACAGAAAACTAGGCAACAGTGATCTCTCTGCTTTCCTTGAGTAACATCACAGGAGAAACGACAGGAAACTAGGCAACAGTGATCTCTCTGCTTTACTTGAGTAACATCACAGCAGAAACGACAGAAAACTAGACAACAGTGATCTATCTGCTTTCCTTGAGTAACATCACAGCAGGAACGACAGGAAACTAGGCAACAGTGATCTCTCTGCTTTACTTGAGTAACATCACAGCAGAAACGACAGAAAACTAGACAACAGTGATCTCTCTGCTTTACTTGAGTAACATCACAGCAGAAACGACAGAAAACT
>NW_013667024.1:266513-272807 GCF_000517525.1 Limulus polyphemus
ACTTGAGTAACATCACAGCAGAAACGACAGAAAACTAGGCAACAGTGATCTCTCTGCTTTCCTTGAGTAAAATCACAGCAGGAATGGCTACACAATGGGCTATCTGTGATCTGCCTACCACGCGAAACGAAATCCGGTTTCTGGCACTGTAAATCTGCAGATATACCGCTGTGCTACTGGAGGGCTACAGTACGCAGCGTCCCCCCCCCCCCCCAGTGCCACAGCGTTATGTGTGCGGATATACAACATATCAAGACAAAACAAAAATATTTTTTAAATAAATGGATTATGTAAATATCGTTCCGACATTTATTAAATTTGCAGTATCCTAACCAGCCTGATGAGCTCTAGTATTGAGCGACATGCGCCGTCGGCAAGAGATAATGTGAACAAAATCTGGTTAAAAGCCCTAAGTGACCAGATAAAAAACGTAGTGTTAAAAATACAATAAGCCTAATACTATAGTCTAATGGTAAGACCTACTGTTAAATTGGCAAATAACATAATTTAATTTGGTGTGTTTTGCATTTCGCGCAGAGCTACACGAGGGATATCTGGGCTAGTTGTCCCTAATTTAGCAATGATAGACTAGAGAGAAAGCAGTTAACACCACTCACCGCCAACTCTTGGGCTAGCTAGTCTTTACCACCGAAGATTGGTACTGATCGTCACATTATAACGTTCCCACCGTTGAAAAGGCGAGCATGTTCGGTGTGACGGGGATTCGAACCTGCGACCCTCAGATTGCGAGTCGAGCGCCATACTCACCGGGCCGGGAACTACCAGAGCAGAGAATAAAACTACTTAGAAGCATTTTTTTAATTAACTGCTCTTTCTTCGAACACTATAGTGTTCATATCTCCATAATAACCTCACAATTTTACCCCATTAGATGTTCTTTGTATTAGCCATTAAAACAGACAAAAAAAAAGAAAGAAAAACTAGAAGGGCAGGTTATTTAGGGGGGGGACCTTTACTTCAGGTTATAAACTTTTCACTTTTAAGTAAAGCTTTCACCCATAGGTGTCGCTGCTATAAAAATTGATTTTTTTTTTACCCGTCACCTAGAGACGGAATGGGAATTGACAATAATGAATATTGAAACACAACACCAATGTAATTTCACAATTTATTACACAGATATTTACAAATTCAATGTCAAAATCTAAATCAAACTAACAAATGACTAAATTCTCAGCAATTTACACAAAGACCCCCTAGAAAGTTCACATATCAATCTGTAGCTGTTAATCTTGTAATATTTTCTAGTCCCTCCAGGGGCTGTTCTGTATCTTCTACACCAGGACGAATATTTCCACGAGAAGGGACGGTAATATTTTAGGACTTGCTCACATGTCACAGACAGAACAACACTATTACGACCATCGCCAATTTCTCGATAAATTACCAGACTACATTAAAAAAAAATCAAATTAAGAAGCAGTTCAAGTGTTCAATATATTCGTATTCCCCTTCTCGTCCCCCAGTGGCACAGCGGTATGTCTGCGGAATTGCATCACTACATTCACACATTCGTTTGCTTTTAACTCTTATTATAATAAAAACTAAACAGTTATAAAATATTTACTCACAAAATAAATTAATCAATAATATCTAAACTAAACAGTCTTTTATATCATGACAAAGATCATTCTTGCTTACATCACATGAATGTGTTTTTTTTTTCACTGGTCTTGGTGTTCGTTGATTCTCACCTGCTACAAGACACTATACTTTGCTTCCAACTGTTGAGTTACGACTTATTTCAGGTCTCTTCACATGAATGTTTTTTTTTTTCACTGGTCTTGGTATTCGTTGATTCTCACCTGCTACAAGACACTATACTTTGCTTCCAACTGTTGAATTACGACTTATTTCAGGTCTCTTTCTAGATGGCCCTGCTACCCACATTTTATCAAAGTTTCTTTTTTTTTCCAATGCCATGAAGTTCAAGGGATATCCTCGTCTTGGAACTTCTAAATCCCTGATCTGAATACATATTTATGATCTGAATGTATGAATATCTTGCGTTGGATAGGTTTGTCACATACATCTGCCAAAATCGATCAATTTTCGGTGCTATCACACTACCTATAAAACGATAAACAATGCCAAAATGTAGTTCTGATACAATCTGTTTCACCGCGTTTTTATATCAGGTGTAGTTGTCACATGATTTGCGGAATTGGATTATTTAAAATCGGTTTATCATAATTCTTTGTACTGCTTAATTCATTCAACAAACCACACCAAAACATACATTGTTTGTTTCAAACATTTTACTTGCGCTTAAAATAATTATATAACCCGCCAGTTAACCCTATCATCGTGAAATTGGGCGTGATTAGAAATATTTCGCATTCAGACTAGGATACAATAATTTAATTTAACAAATAGATAGAAAGACAGAAGAGATATGTTTGAAAATATACCTAACAAAATTAGACAAAATTAAATCATTAATTCAAAGAAAGAATCTAATTATATTAATGTCATATAAAAAAAAACATTTTACAGGACTAGATTGAAAGGCGTGTTTTGACAATTTGCTAGGAGAGGCTTTATAACAAAAGTTTTTTTGCCCACACTTTTCAAGATGAAAGCAAAACCCATAGCCCACGTTATAAAGTGTGTTTATGTTCTATAGTTGAGATGGGCTAGGGAAGGGGGATGATACCCATCCGTTACAGCTTAATCTTCCTGTTTTTGTTTTCGTGGATTATATCAATGCCAAGGATAATCTCCGTCTTAAAAAATTATGATTGATCGAAAGAGATATAAGCTTTTTAACAGCCAGTTTGAAGTCAGCCACACACCGAGATTTCACCGCCGGCTTATTTCAGATTTTCTTCCATTCGCGGCTCCTCCCGTTCAAGACCAAACGAAAAACTGATGTGTGTGTGATAATACTGATAAATACGTCTTGGTTCCGAACATCCATCTGGTGCCACCAGAGAAGAAGGAAGACGAAAGTTGATTCATTAATACGTACTGATACCACCTAGCGTGAGCGATGAGAAAACTTTGAAACTTTCCGTTAAGCCTTACGATTCAAGGAACTAGGTTCAAGCCTGAAAGATAGAAGATTGCTTTTCTACCATTATAGAAACTCGGTGTGTCCATTGTCAGCACTTCAGTGACTTGGGTTAGTTAATCTTTTGGTTATCTGGTTTGACACATCCGTGGAATTTCAGCAAATCGGAAACAACTGAAATGTTTTATATTTCTAGCGGTGATTCTGTAAACTAAATGTTGTTTTAAATTAAAAAACAAAACAAAACATTATGTTCCTTGTCGTGTTATAAAACTAGACAAAATTAAATCCTGTATTTGAAACAATTCTAAAGAGACCATGAATCTAATATACTCACATCTTTAAAATAAAGACCCGTACTAACAACTTTAAAGATGTGTTTCAATAACTAGTGTTACAACTGACCCTGTTGTGGCGCTGTTACCTATACATTACATTGTGTGTGTTATAGAAATATCTTGAACAGATACATTGTTGCTACGTTACGTACACACCTATTTTGACATTACTTTGTGTTATAGAAATATATTAAACAAATAAGTAGTTGCTACGTTACGTGCACACCTATTTTGACATTACTTTGTGTGTTATAGAAATATATTTAACAAATAAGTTGTTGTTACGTTACACACACACACCTATATTGACATTACATTGTGTGTTATATAAATATTTTCACAAATGCGTTATTACTAGATTTCATACACACCTAGCTTGACTTTATATTATGCATTATAGAAATATTTTGCACACATACGTTATTACTACACTACATATACTGATATTTTAATTTAGTAGATATATTGCACACATACGTTATTACTACACTACATATACTGATATTTTAATTCAGTAGATATATTGCACACATACGTTATTACTACACTACATATACTGATATTTTAATTTAGTAGATATATTGCACACATACATTATTACTGTATGAACATAATGACACACGTCATGTTGATATAGTGTTTAATTTTCTTAACTTATAAATAGGCCTAAGGATGCCTTATTCCCTAGCAACTGGTTTAAGCTACTACAGATCGGATAATTTATGATACTGTGAAAACAATACGTGAAATATATCATCCTAGCACCATCTATTGGCTACTTTTACAAATACCTATAACAATATCAAGGAGTTTGTTTTTTTTGGAATTTGAGTGTGGATGTTGTTAGAGTAGATGGAAAATGCAGTGGGAATCAGGCGTGACCTAGTGGTTAGCGTACCCTGACCGTGAATTTAAGGATTACGGTTCACAGCTTGTTGTCGCGAAAACTTCGCTTCACATTTTGGGGCCACGGTCACGCTATAAGAGAGGAGGTCAAATTCCACTATTCGGTCACACGATAATAACCTAAAACTTGGCGGTGGGTTCTGTTGACCAGCTGCCATCTTTCTATTCTAGCAAATTCAAAAATAGGGATGGCTTTGCCCAGATAATCCTTGTGTAGTTTCACGCGAAAGTTCATAAACGGCTATGAACAATTGTTATTTTTGATATTAGTGTTCTCTTATACGAAATATGAAACGCATCACATTATTACATTTCTATATCACATGATCAATTTACGTATTTTTATAGTCAGTCAGATCGATCCTAAATTAACTTTGATACTAAAAAAAAAAGCACCAACGGTTAACTAAGAAAGCGTCGCCATAGAAAATATAAGGTCAGACAGACTTATAGATCAAAAGATAAAAATATTGTAATTTCATGGTGATTGTACTAGAAAATACTTTCGGTACTTTTTAAACCAACAATTGTGAAACGAAAACCGAAACTCGTCTTTCTGTTTCTATATGCTTCGTCTACCTATCAGTGCAGTAACAATGTAAAACGTAGTTCTTTTCCATTTGTTTTCGTCTATCTATCAGTGCAGTAACAGTGGAAAACGTAGTTCTTTTCCATTTGTTTTCGTCTACTTATCAGTGCAGTAACAGTGGAAAACGTAGTTCTTTTCCATTTGTTTTCGTCTACCTATCAGTGCAGTAACAGTGGAAAACGTAGTTCTTTTCCATTTGTTTTCGTCTACCTATCAGTGCAGTAACAGTGGAAAACGTAGTTCTTTTCCATTTGTTTAGGTCTACCTATCAGTGCAGTAACAGTGGAAAACGTAGTTCTTTTCCATTTGTTTTTGTCTACCTGTCAGTGCAGTAACAGTGGAAAACGTAGTTCTTTTCCATTTGTTTTCGTCTACCTATCAGTGCAGTAACCGTGGAAAACGTAGTTCTGTAAAACGTGTTTCAAAGCCTTTCTAAAGAGGAACTAAGCCACCTACCATCAACAGAAAAACAACAACAAGGAAGCCCTGTGTAAGGAGACTTTTTAAAAGAGATAATTAATTTGTTATGAGCGTAATGTAACACAACTTAAACACCTTCTATAGTTATTCTTTTAAGAAAACAAAAATATTCGAAGTGATTTTTACTCTACAATCATATTTTATATAAAAAAAAGAAACGAAAAACCGTTATTGCTGTAAACGTCGGTGGTTAGCATGTTTAATTATAACTTTGGTTTCAAACAAATTATAACTGCTAATTTTTACATGACTGTAACAGTAAAATCAAAAGGGATCGAAGTCTGAAAAAAATGTTTTTTTTTATCTTTGAGACAGTTATGTAACAGACGTATCTTAAGACATATTCACATTTTTTTAGGCTTATAAGAATATATGATTATGCTGTTTAAAGATGACGATGTATGGTATTTGTATAAAAATATAACTGAAAAATATATTAAATACTGTAAAACGAGTGTAGTTAAACCAGACAAAAGTACCCTTGTCCAGGGGTGGGCAACCTTTTTGTGCGTGCGTGCCAAAACCGGTAAAATCTCTGACACAAAATTCTTCCGTGTGTCAACCAAATTGTTTTGAGAACATATTCTTAAGGTGTATGTGAAGAACCTGAAGAAATGACAAAAATTCACTCGAGTGGTAAAAACACAGTATATGATGATGAAAAATACATTTATTCATCTTCAAAACAACAATAAGTCTTTGCCACTTTCAAAAGAAGATATCATATATCCATCCGGCAGAAAACTTGCAAAAAAACTTTTTCAGTTAGGGTTAGGTCACTTTCTAAAGAAAACGTCAGTCACATAAAATATCAGTCCGACAGAAAACTTTACGGCTCCTTTTGATATATTATCAGTGGGACTTCTGCTGCTGCATCACTGATGACAGAGATTTTACATCGGGGTTATATTTCAGAGATATACACGAACTACTAGTTTCTTCCGTCA
>NW_013667024.1:273273-281065 GCF_000517525.1 Limulus polyphemus
ACTACTAGTTTCATCCGTTAGGCTACTCCTATTACGAGACTTAATAAAGTTCATCACTGAGAACAAAGATTCACATGTAGATGAAAACATGGAGAGCAATGCTGTTGCAAAGTTTTTTAAACAGGAAAAATTTTCTGGAATGGCATTCCAAGTCATCAATAGTTCGTTTTCTGCACTTCTCTCTGGTACTCCCATCTGTAATCGCTTATTTTCAATGTTTTCCAAGTCAACTCTAAGGTCGATGAATTTCTGCTTCCAAATTGAGCTACTCTGAAATTCAATCAACTGCATTTCAAAGTCAGCCATGTCAATCCATGAAAACATTTGTAAGTTTAGTTCCTCCAATTTCATACTGTCTGGAAACCTCATGGGTGATGCTAAATGGCCAATCAGGAGCGCTGTCTGACGTCATCTAGTTATAGTGAGGCGGTTGTCTTGTCAACGAAAACTAGTTGCGGAGGCTGAAACCAAAACACTGATCGGGTCTGAGAAGAAATCGTTTAAGGTAATTTGTAATGTAAAATTATTTATTTATCTGAGATGCACCTCTACACTGTATTTATCTGAGAAATAAAAAAAGCCGCTATTGAGAAAAGGTCGTTAAATGGAGGATTACAGGAGATGGTTTCGCGTGCCAGAAAAAATTAGTGGTGTGCCATGTTTGGCACGCGTGCCAGCTGTTGCCCACCCCTGCCCTAGTCCAACTACGGGTGGGTGGGTGGAGGGTTGTATAGATAACTGCGTACAACTTCTGTATCAAAATATTAGCGTTTACAAACACTAATATTTAAGTGAGCTTCCCGACATTTTTATCCTATCATTTAATGTTAATTATCATTAAAAACACAGGCAATTTTTATCACACACATAAACACGCAACCTGTTTCTAGTCGTTCACATTTTCCCTAAAACAAACCGTTTTTTCTGAAGTTTGTTTGTTTGTGACAAAATCAAACGATTTCACTTAAGCGTATAGTACGCTGTAACATGATTTGTTTTATAGTTAATACAGAGTATTCCTTCGTGTATTTTACCACAAGTTTGTGATTTATTGGAGCAGGAGCTCCAATGTTCTTCGTATCCAGAACTCCAAGAATTCTTAATCCTCTCCCTGACCAGAAGAAACAGTGAAAGAAGTAATATAACAAATCATCGCTGGTTTGTTAGTAAATCTGACCAGTCCACTGTTGATATTCTACGCTAATTTGCTTAACTTCTGAATACTAAAGCGTTCCAAAACACCTTAGTTTTTGTTCTCTAATTGCTTAGTGTATTTACATAATGTTTCTTCAAGACTAACCTTCTCTCGGCTTTAATTGCTCTACATATTTAAGTAGTATTCTTTTAACATTAACTTCTCGATTACATAATATAGCCGTGGCACAGCGGTATGTCTGCGGACTTACAACGCTAGAAACCATGTTTCGATACCCGTGATGTGCAACGTACAGATAGCCCATTGTGTAGCTTTATACTTAATTCCAAACAACAAACAAGCTTAACATAGCGTTATTTTGACACTGATAATTAGAATGTTTGTGTAGTGTTCCTTTAACGCTAGCCTTTCGAATGTTTATATGGTGTTAAAGAAACACTAACTTTTTGAATGTTCATGTACTGTTCCATTAACGCTAAACTCTTGACTATAACTGCTTGGAATGTGTTTACATAGTGTTGATTGAACTCTAGCCTATGATGCGATACACGGTAATTATTCGTGTCATTTTTGTTGTTGTATCATTCCTGATTAATACAACTCGTAGAGAAAGAAAAATAATTTGATTTTCCACTGATTTATTTACTGAATTCCCTCATATATGGAATATATCCAAATTAGGTGTACAATATGCGAAATCATTAGAACACACAGACTCTTCGACGCACTTTCCAATAAAGAAACTTTAAAAAATAACTTGAATCCTCATTTTTCTTTTTTTCAGTAATGTTAACATCTGTCAGTAGTCACTATATCGTTTCACTGTTGGCCCAACAATAACAACACTGTATCGTGTCACTGTTGGCTCAACAATAACAACACTGTATCGTGTCATTGTTAGCTCAACAATAACAACACTGTATCGTGTCATTGTTAGCTCAACAATAACAACACTGTATTGTGTCATTGTTAGCTCAACAATAACGACACTGTATCGTGTCACTGTTAGCTCAACAATAACAACACTGTATTGTGTCATTGTTAGCTCAACAATAACAACACTGTATCGTGTCATTGTTAGCTCAACAATAACAACACTGTATCGTGTCATTGTTAGCTCAACAATAACAACACTGTATTGTGTCATTGTTAGCTCAACAATAACAACACTGTATCGTGTCATTGTTAGCTCAACAATAACAACACTGTATTGTGTCATTGTTAGCTCAACAATAACAACACTGTATCGTGTCACTATATTTTTGGCTGAACAATAACAACGGACAGATGATTCTTTCGAACACCCTTTACGGTATGATATTCTAGTTGATTTCACTGGCTCTAATGAGGATATACATATATATATATATATATAGTAATAGACATGTTCATCTACATTTATTGTTTGCGCAGACATCAGTTATTTTTTTCCCTGAACTTCGATACTCATGACTATTATAACAGTTTGATTTTAGACCAATCAGGTTTCCTTTTCGTATCATTTTCTATGTTGTATATAAATATCATATCATTAATAGTCTCAGACTTAAGAAACGTTGTCTAGCTAGCACTCGTCAGAAATGTTGTGTAGTTTTAATAAAATATTTTCTTTATGGGTTATCCGTCTCCGTTCGATTTTCTTCATTTTTCATGCAGCTCGGCGTTTTATTTTGAATATTCCAGTCGTGACTGGATTATTTTCCCTGGAGTCTGGTTGTCAGATTATTGGGTTATCCAAGGTCAGAGAAAGTATAGAAAATTTTTAAAAGTAGTTTGTACGTCTCACATTATATTATACTTTAAAATATTATGGACTAAAATATCAAAAAAGAAGTTTTTATTTACCGTGTCTTAGTTTCTTTGGATTAGTAAGACACTTCGTCATTCTATAAAGTGAGGCAGAAATATAAAGATTTCATTAGGTATGTTTCATACCCAAGGTGGGCAGAGCACAGATAGCTCATTGTGTAGCTTTGTGCTTAACTTCAAAAACAACAAGGTATGTTTCACAGGCAGCTTTTGCTTCCAGCTTGAATTTTAAAAGGAAAAAAGAGGGATCAAACTTTCAAGAACAACAAAGTAGTTTACTGTTCAAGAACAATGTTTCACAGATTAGAATGTCGAAATGAGTGTTGTGTTGCTATGAAGGTTGTTCGAAAAGTTTGGTTTCTTTTGAATTTCCTGAAAAGCTACTCGAAGACCATCTGCGCTAGCTATCTCTAATTAATTAATGATAAGTTACAGGGAAGGCAGCTAGTCAACATCACCTACCGCCAACTCTTGAACTACTCTTTGTCCGACAAATAGTGGGATTGACTATAACTTTATAACGCTCCCACGGCTGAAAGGACGAGTATGTTCGACGACGGTGATTCGAACTCGCGACCCTAACCACCAGGCAATCAGACCATTGTTCGAAAAGAAAATGTATGATGTTTTTCCAGACATTTTAAGATTACAATCAAAATCATACAAAATTGTTGCTGGGGGGTCTAGTCCCCCACTGGTCGTTACTTCCAAATATTATTTCAATTAAGTCCATTACCATAATGACAATGATGTCGTGTTACTTATTACAATAACATAATGGGAATGTCATGTTTCTTATTACAATACCGTAACGAGGATATCGTGTTACATATTACAATACCGTAATGAGGATGTCATGTTTCTTATTACAATACCGTAATGATAATGTCGTGTTACCTATTACAATACTGTAATGAAGATATCATGTTACTTATTACAATACCGTAATGATAATGTCATGTTACCTATTACAATACTGTAATGAAGATATCATGTTACTTATTACAATACCGTAATGATAATGTCGTGTTACCTATTACAATACTGTAATGAAGATATCATGTCACTTATTACAATACCGTAACGAGGATATCGTGTTACCTATTGCAGTACCGTAATGATAATGTCGTGTTACCTATTACAATACCGTAATGAAGACATCATGTTACTTGTTACAATACTATGATTAGGATGGAGGGTTTAACATATATACATAACTTTCGATGAGAATATTATAGTTTTTGTTAATTTAATTTATTCATAATTAGATAAAGTCATCACAAAACTTTTTCTAGAAGTTGATCGTCAAATGAAAACAATAGATGTTTTTGAGCGCAATTGCAAAGCTGTTTGAGCGTCTATATGTAACAAAAAATAGTGTAAAGAGCCAAGAGTAATGTGAGAGAACTTTGATTAATATACCCATGTGTGGTTTGACGTTAATACTTTCGGTTGCCTGTCCCAGAATTTCTCCCACTACCGCAAGGAGAAAGATGGGGATTAATAGTTTCATATTCCGTTGTCTGTCCCAGAATTTCTCTCACTACCGCATGGTGAAAGATCGGGATTTATAGTTTCATATTCCGTTGTCTGTCCCAGAATTTTTCCCACCACCGCAAGGGGAAAGATGGGGATTTAGTAGTTTCATATTCCGTTGTCTGTCCCAGAATTTCTTCCACTACCTCAAGGTGACAGATGGGGAATAGTAGTTTCATATTCCGTTGTCTGTCCCAGAATTTCTTCTACTACCTCAAGGTGACAGATGGAGATTAGTAGTTTCATATTCTGTTGTCTGTTCCAGAATTTCTCCCACTACTAAATGGTGGGAGAGGGAAATTAATAACTTCGTATTTAGTTTTCTCTCTCAGAATTTGTTTGAATAAATTGCATGTAATAGTTTATCGCAGTTTCATTTCCAAAAGATAAGATCAAAGTTACAGTTTGATTTATATATGAATTTTCTTTATAACCAATTGTGTGGGTTAGCGTTGGAAGGGACTATTCTAACGTCACTTTCATGATGAATAACTAACGTATACATTATTTTCAAGTTTCCGATTTCTTGTTCAAAGGATAACGTTATCACACAATTTTCCACTTTTCCAGAGAACAAAGAAAAAAAAACGATACTTTAATTTTGTTTGATTGGAAGTCAAGAGATAACATCGCCAGCTGGCACGCGTGAAAAGAAACCAAGATAAAGAAATGAGAAACAAATAGCTAAAGATGAGCTTCCTCAGACGTCCGTGTTTTCTTTTGTTCTATACACGTGTAGAGGCAGGTTGACCACACCTTCACCTCGCCTTCCCGACTCTATTTGTCACTTTCAAAGGTACCGTAATCACGCGATGTCTAGTCGATCAGGAGCGTTCGGCGGAAATCGGACAGAGAATTGGTAATTAAGTTATATGAAATCACTGACCCGGAGAGGTGTTGTCAGAAGAAATGTCATTAATGAAAATCAAAGCTTTCTTTGATATATTGTTTGTAATTTTAGAGTTTCAAAAGATAAAATATAACACAAAATAAGAAGTTAAATTATTGTTTATTTGTTTAAGTCCATAAATGCACAACTGGCTATCTACGATGTGCCCATAACAGGGATCGAAACCCGCATTTTAATATTATAGGCTCTCAGGCGAACCTCTGAGCCAACTTACATTCTAAGCAAAGTGTACTTCATTTTTTGGGTCATGGACAAGTTAACTCAAATTAAACCAAAATTTTAAAAATATGTAAATTTTTCTTTAATCTGTATTTGAATGTTTTTTTTTTTTAGACCCAGAGTTACCCAGTGTACGTCCGTAAACTTACCGCTGACCCATCGGAACACATTACTTCTAATTAATGTACACCGTATTGCGTACTCGTCTTTAGTAACATAGAGAAATACGCCAGGAAATGGTAGACTACAATAATTGAACTGTATCTATGTGGCTCGGCTTCTTATAACGCTAAAATTCGGGGCTCGATTCCCGAGATGAGAATAGCGCAGATAGTCCATTATGTTTGTAGTTTTGCGCTTAGAGGCGGAAAAAAAAGAAAATCAGTAAAAACAAATATCGGCTTAACAAAGTGTACGGGCTCGTTTGTGAAATGTACTGGTTTGTATGTTAATTCTGTTGTTTTAAATTTAGAGATGAAAGTAAAGGAAAAAAACTGATCTCCGGGTTTCTATTCTTTAAAGAGAAATATATCTCTTTTGATCGTCCTCACTATAAAGTAACATACAACAGACAGTAACATTATATTTATATAGAAGTAATTACAAGAACATACAACAAACAGTACTATTATACTTATATAGAGGTAGTTACATGGACAGACAACAGACACTACTATTATATTTATATAGAAAAATTTATATGAACATACAACAGAAAGGACTATAATATTTATATAGAAGTAATTACAAGAACATACAACAAACAGTACTATTATACTTATATAGAGGTAGTTACATGGACAGACAACAGACACTACTATTATATTTATATAGAAGAATTTATATGAACATACAACAGAAAGGACTATAATATTTATATAGAAATAGTCATATGGGCAGACAACAGATAGGACTATTATATTGATAAAGTAAAATCAAATCTCCTCTTCCTCCTTCTGCGTAAAGACAAATTACCCTCATTTGTCTTCTTCCGTACACAGTAGATACAATTCTTTAGGCTTAGTTTTTCGTAAAAAAAAAAAGATAAATTAAACTCTCGTATGATCTTTCTTAAAGTTTGAAGATTCTGGTTCTCTCAAACCAAACAACATGGCTTTGTAAATAAGTTTTCTGGGAGAAAAAAAAATGATGACTAGCAAATCCAAATTATCGTAGCTTTTAGAAATATCAAGTTTATTAAAACACTTCATTCGTGTATTGTTCGTAATCAATTTTATGTTTTTTTATCTTTGTGTTTTTTGTATTAATCATTAAAAGTAAAAAAAAAAATCGACATCATGAAAAGTAGATGTAGTTAAAACATTATGGTTGTGTTACTTAGATTGTGGGGACTGGGCGTGGCCTAGTGGTTAGTATGCTGAAACGGTGAATCCAAAGGTTCGTGTTTCTCTACTCGCTACTCGAAAACGTACGCCACGTTAGGGCTGTGGATGCTGTTGACTAGCTTTCTTCTATCGAGGTTATCAGTTCAAAATTGCCTAGTGGTTAGCATGCTCAAACGTTGAATCCAAAGGTTCGTGTTTTTCTACTCGTTACTCGAAAACGTACGCCATGTTAGGGCTGTGGATGCTGTTGACTAGCTTTCTTCTATCGAGGTTATCAGTTCAAAATTGCCTAGTGGTTAGCATGCTCAAACGTTGAATCCAAAGGTTCGTGTTTTTCTACTCGTTACTCGAAAACGTACGCCACGTTAGGGCTGTGGATGCTGTTGACTAGCTTTCTTCTATCGAGGTTATCAGTTCAAAATTAGAGACTGCTATGCGCAGATAACTCTTGTGTAGCTTGTGTGAGAATTTTAAAACAAGTAGAAAATAAAAATAAACTTAGTTTATATAACATAGACATGATAATGATAGTTGCTTTAAAAATAGTCACTTATATCAGATTTGTAACATAATAGTAGCAACTGCAGATGATGTATACTTTACACCAGACTAATAACAACAGCAGTTGCAACTAAATATGCACAATTGCCAACAACTGTATATATATATATATATATCACATCACATCTGAAACTTATGATTTTGCAGCTCGATAAAGAATTAGTTAGTTAGTTTTGAATTTTGCGCAAAGCTACACGAGGGTTATCTGCGCTATCCGTCCCTAATTTAGCACTGTAAGACTAGAGAGAGAGAAGG
>NW_013667024.1:281734-283061 GCF_000517525.1 Limulus polyphemus
CAGAGTGCTAGACATCGGGTTTCGATACCCGTGGTGGCCAGAGCACAGATAGCCCATGTGTGTGGTTTTGTACTTAATTACAAACAAACAATATGTATTTTTTTGCCCCTCTCCCCAGTGGCTCAGCGGTAAGTCTCAGGCTTACGACGCTGAGAATTGGAATTCGAGGGCAGAGCAAAGATAGCCCATTATGTAGCTTTGTGTTTAACAACAACCAAAACAAGTTATTTTGTGCGTCCGAAACATGGGCTTGTGACTCTCTAATAAGACTAGTGCATTATGGTTTTCTTTTCTTCTCAGTAGTAGTTTTAAAAAAGGAAGGAAACAAATCCAGTGCAACTTGAATCATTCAATAGGTATTGAGCCTGGAGGGATTGTTTTTACTGGTAGTATTGCTCCTAGATTGTTAACACTATCTCTTCATCTGTCCTTCTCCTAGGTCTCAAACCAATATGATTCTTAATCACATTGCAAATAAGAGAGGTTCATTTTAGTTTCCTCTAACTTTATCAGTTACTCGTGGCCCGTAGGTAGCAGTTTTGTTACTTGCCTCACTTTTCAATCTCTCAAAAACTAAGGGAGATTTTCTTTCCTGTTTACCAACCACTTGCCCACGACTTAAAGTCGCCATCGGGTACTTTCTAATCTTTGCAAAGGACTTCGGAAGGAAGCTTATAGCTTTACTCAGCGTGTAATAGTAATAACACACAGTGTGTGTTACTCTCAACTCTTAAGTACTGCACTAATGACAGTCCAGGCCGAAGACGTTTTTTTGAATACTTTCCTAAAGGCCCAAACACTGTCAACTTTCTAAGTCGAACACTTTCCGTTCACTAAATGACATCAGTTGTTTTTAACATTCAATTTATTAATATTTGTATTTATTTATTTATTTATAATATCTTAATTTATTTATTTCGTTTTATCAAGTTTTCTAACATGAAACATATTGATCTATGGGTATGTATATGTGTGTGTGTTTTTTCTTTGAGAACGAGAACAAGTTTCTTGTACAAACTGTTATCTGGTGAGACAGCGGTAAGTCTATGAACTTATAACACTACAATTCAGAGCCAGATATGGCTTTGCTCTCAAACAAACAAACAGACAAAAAGCAAAAAATGTATTTTCAATTTTTACAGAAACTAATGTGCGGTGAAACCCAAAGTCTGCTTCCACCATTTTTCCATTTGTCATTTTTTCTGGTGAAATCTGACAAGCATGTTGTGGAAGGGCTGACGACACAGCTATAAGATGGTTCTTTTGATAGAGTTTTCTTATGGACGAGATTTCAAACACACTTACGCCTTCTTCTTCTTCTTAAGCT
>NW_013667024.1:283748-287408 GCF_000517525.1 Limulus polyphemus
CGCGACCCTCAGATTGTGAGTTGATGGCCCTAACCACCTGGCCATGCCGGGCCATTTAACGAACGAACGGAGACGTAACAATATTATTAGTCCGCCTGCTCTTCAACTTTTAACTTCCTTTACAGATAGGCCTAGATATCAGTAAAGTACATGAAACAAAGATTCAAATGTTTATATGCGTTTTTCAAGATTTAGTTAATCGAATATTTTAATGCTCTAAAACGCATCACATTATTACATTTCTATATCACATGATCAATTTACGTATTTTTATAGTCAGTCAGATCGATCCTAAATTAACTTTGATACAAAAAAAAGCACCAACCGTTAACTAAGAAAGCGTCGCCATAGAAAATATAAGGTCAGACAGACTTATAGATCAAAAGATAGAAATATTGTAATTTCATGGTGATTGTACTAGAAAGTACTTTCGGTACTTTTTAAACCAACAATTGTGAAACCAAAACCAAAACTCGTCTTTCTGTTTCCATATGTTTCGTCTACTTATCAGTGTAGTAACAGTAGAAAACGTAGTTCTTTTCCATTTGTTTTCGTCTACCTATCAGTGAAGTAACAGTGGAAAACGTAGTTCTTTTCCATTTGTTTTCGTCTACCTATCAGTGCAGTAACAGAGGAAAACGTAGTTCTGCTAAATGTGTTTCAGAGCCTTTCTGAAGAGGAACTAAGCCACCTACCGTGATTTTTTCATTAACAGAAAAACAACAAAAAAGCCCTGTGTAAGGAAATTTTTTAAAAGAGATAATTAATTTGTTATGAGCGCAACGGGTCCAGCTAAGAAGAAGCGTTGACAGGTGAAAAAAAAGAAGACAAAGAGAGAGGTAGAGTAAACTGCCCTAATGCAATCAGTGATGAGAGGAAATATATATATTTTAGGCTCAGCGGAGTAGCTAGCACGAGGTCAGTCATATTAGTGAACAACCTTGAAGATGGACAAGTAATATACCATACTTAGGTGAAACTTTTCAGTTTTTTGATGCACTCCAGTTTCCAGTTAGAAAATTTCGTTTCGATTTAAAGATTTTGATAATATCAAAATAATTTGAATGTGTATTTCAAGACAAAGAAAGAGGCATGTATGTAGAAGTTCGCAGAGAAAGGTTTAGTATGAAACGGACATCATGGTGGAAGTATCCAGATGTTTCAATTTTTAAGTTTTATAATTTTTCGACGATGACTTCTGTTTGAATTTACTTAATTCTAGCTGGCGTACCCATTGACCTCTGTTTAAATTTACTTAATTCTAGCTGGCGTACTCATTGACCTCTGTTTAAATTTACTTAATACTAGTTGGCGTACTCATTGACCTCTGTTTAAATTTACTTAATTCTAACTGGCGTACCCATTGACCTCTGTTTAAATTTATTTAATACTAGCTGGCGTACTCATTGACCTCTGTTTAAGTTTACTTAATACTAGCCGATGTACCCGTTTAACGCACAGGGAAGATATAGAGACCGCTAGGGTAACATGGGAAGGGGGATCAGATCAAAACACTAATTCCCTATGTTACATTCCGGGGGCTATTAAGGGTATACGGTAGGATTGGTGACAACAGGTCCAGTGGTTTGTCAGTTATAGTGAACACACACACAAACTTTTGTCAGATAATGGATTAGATTAGACCTTAACTAAAATATCATCACAGTGGTGGACACATATAATCAAATATACTGTTCATATGTTCTTACCTATAATTATAATATTGTATTTTCATCAGTCTGGAATCCTCGCTCATAGCGATGTTTTCAATCGTAATCATATTTCACGAAGTTCCACCTGTTTAGGAGATTTCGCTTATTACTACACCCATATATGAAGTTAACAATGCAAAATAAGCCCCTTTATTCCCCACCCCCTTCCTCAGTGGCTTAGCGGGCAGAGTACAGAGAGCCCATTGTGTAGCTTTGTTCCAAAGGTGGGACAGCAGTTAGACTTACAACGCCAAAATCTAGGGTTTGATTTCCTCGCGGTGGACACAGCAGAAAGAATGTGATTTTGCTATAACTAAACTAACATTTTGTTATTAAGGAGCTGACGTCACTGTCGTGACACTCAGGGTTTCACTTTTCAATTTCTCTAGTTTTCCGAAAAATAACTTCTGTCTAAATTACTAATTAATTAATTGTTTTTCGATTTTTGTTTCAGGGTTTGTTTTAAACTTGTCGTGTTGATGGTTAGGGCTGTAGTTACATTTGTATCAGCTTCTAAACTCAGGTATAATGAGTGGAATGTTTCCAGGTTACATTTGTATCAGCTTCTAAACCCAGGTATAATGAGTGGAATACTTCCAAGTAACATTTGTATCAGCTTCTAAACCAAGGTATAATGAGTGGAATGTTTCCAAGTTACATTTGTATCAGCTTCTAAACCAAGGTATAATGAGTGGAATGTTTCCAAGTTACATTTGTATCAGCTTCTAAAGCCAAGTATAATGAGTGGAATGTTTCCAAGTTACATTTGTATCAGCTTCTAAACCCAGGTATAATGAGTGGAATGTTTCCAAGTTACATTTGTATCAGCTTCTAAAGCCAAGTATAATGAGTGGAATGTTCCCAAGTTACATTTGTATCAGCTTCTAAACCCAGGTATAATGAGTGGAATGTTTCCGAGGTACATTTGTATCAGCTTCTAAACCAAGGTATAATGAGTGGAATGTTTCCAGGTTACATTTGTATCAGCTTCTAAACCCAGATATAATGAGTGGAATGTTTCCAAGTTACATTTGTATCAGCTTCTAAACCCAGGTATAATGAGTGGAATGTTTCCAGGTTACATTTGTATCAGCTTCTAAACCCAGGTATAATGAGTGGAATGTTTCCAAGTAACATATATATCAGCTTCTAAACCCAGGTATAATGAGTGGAATGTTTCCAAGTAACATATATATCAGCTTCTAAACCCAGGTATAATGAGTTTTCAAGTGACATTAATCTCAGGTTCTAAACCAAGGCATAATGAATTAAATGTTTCCAAATTATATTCATGAAAACTCCTAAACAGCCATTATCAAATTATTTTATTATAAGTATTACTAACGAAACTATTAATCCAGTATAAAAGTTTGTCATAGATGTATGTGTAGGGATGCTGACAAACAAAATAAAATCGGGTTTCGATACTCGCGATGGGCACAGCACAGATAGCCCATTGTGTAACTTTGTATTTAGCAACAAACAAACAAATAAAATCAAATTGAAAATTCTTTGGGGCGTACTAAATTGTGAGCTCATAACATATATATGACAGCCCATTTCTGCGTAAATATGTTTACTAACAATGAAAAAAAATGTACATGTAATTTTTGGAACGTTTACACACAGAGAAAATGTATTTATGTCCACAGCTCCCTTCTACAGGTATTGCGATTTTTGTTTTAACTTTGGCTCCTGTAAAATCAAAAGAAAAGCACAAATTTCTCATTTGCCCGCTTTAATATGTGGGGTTTGACCCCTGTAAAATCAAACGAAAAGCACAAATCTCTCATTTGTCTGCTTTAATATGTGGGGGTTCACCCCCTGTAAAATAGAAAATAAGCACAAATCTCTCATTTGTCTGCTTTGATATGTGGGGGTTCACCCCCTGTAAAATCGAAAAAAAGCACAAATCTCTCATTTGTCTGCTTTAATATGTGGGGGGTTC
>NW_013667024.1:287540-289771 GCF_000517525.1 Limulus polyphemus
GGGTTCACCCCTGTAAAATCGAAAAAAAGCACAAATCTCTCATTTGTCTGCTTTAATATGTGGGGGTTCACCCCTGTAAAATCAAACTAAAAGCACAAATCTCTCATTTGTCTGCTTTAATATGTGGGGGTTGATCCCTGCAAAATCGAAACAAAAGCACAAATCCAACACTTGTCTGCTTTAGTATGTGGGGTTTACCCCTGTAAAATCAAAAGAAAAGCACAAATCCAACATTTTCCTACTTTAGTATATGGGGATTGTCACAAGTTATGTAAAGGAAAAACAGGCCTAAAGCTCTAGCTTTGCAAACTTTTTTTAAATCTCTGATCCCCATTAAATCGCAAGAAAAGTATAAATCTCTTATTAGTCTGCTTCAATCCGTGGGTGTTGTCGTAAGGTGTCTCTGTACAAGGTCTTACTTGGATTTGTCGAAATATAAAGGAATGACAAAACAAAAAAAAAAAAATTAGAATTTTTACCTTTGACCTGTTTAAAATCAAAATAAAGGCACAAATCTCAAATCTATCCAATTTAGTCTGTGGGGATCGTCACAAATTATCTTTGTTTCTTTGTAATTAACCACAAAGCTGCACAATGGGCTATCTATGATCTGCCCACCACGGGTATCGAAGCGCGGTTTCTAGCGTTGTAAGTCCGCTGTACCACTGGGAGGCATTATCTTTGTACTGGGAACTGCAGGCCAAAATATGTTTTGTGATGCTTGAACTTCGACCCCTTTAAATTGAAACTGTGGTCTAAAAAATTTAAAGAGTTGCCCTGAGCGTATTGAATATAAGTATACGCCTTCGAAGTTTCAAAACGATTCAGTAACAAGTAACGTCCAGTTGTAACTTTTGGAAAGAAGATTATTTGTTTGTTTTGAATTTCGCGCAAAGCTACACGAGGGCTATCTGCGCTAGCCGTCCCTACTTTAGCAGTGTAAGACTAGAGGGAAGGCAGCTAGTCATCACCACCCACCGCCAACTCTTGGGCTACTCTTTTATCAACGAATAGTGTGATTGACCGTAACATTATAACACCTCCACGGCTGAAAGAGCTAGCATGTTTGGTGGGACGGGGATTCGAACCCGCGACCCTCAGATTGCGAGTCGCGCGCCCTAACCACCTGGCCATGCAGGGGCCCGGAAAGAAGAAGACAAAGAAAGAAATATATAAAATACAATATATCTCCCTCTTTATGGCAGAGACAGTATAAGTAATTCTATATAATAAACTGACGAGAAACACATGATTTCATAAGTCAATACACAGGATAACTAAATCCTTTAAAAATTAGAATGCAATGAATCATCAGCTGGGTACTCTCGCTATTAACGATATCTCTCGAGATTTTAACAGTCTAGAAGATAAAGTTAGTCCTATGTATATATATAGTTAGCTAACAATAGAGAATAATCTTCATAAGCAAAATAAACGAATAATAATAAGTGATATTAATATTCAAAAGTTATGTTTAGCATTATAACCAATAATATTAAAATAAAAACTAATTTTAAAAGAAAAATTAAAAGCATAATGGTTATGGGCGTTATTTTTATTTTATTAACAAGATATTATAATATGAAAATTCAACAAGTTTCACTTTTATTTTAAAAGTTATCATGTTACTTTCATCGACTTTTTTTTTTGCTGTCTTTTGCTATCTGAAGTCGTATAACACTAAAAACGGGGTTTTGATACCCATGGTGGGTACAGTCCAGGGTATTTTTAAAACAAATATACCGTGTTTTAGATACTCCTCTGTTTTATCTTGCATTCGGCCTTGCAGGGGTAGGGGTTTCTTCGAATGCGCTTCACTTTATGTCTGGTCAGTTACAGGAGACGTTACATTTAGTTAGTGTATGTTGACCGAACTCTTGTGGGGATATGTTCTTTTCTCCTTTTAGAGATATAACCTATATATTCTTCCGCTGAGCAAGAACAATTTACATGTGGTTAGTGCATGTTGACTGATCCTAACTCTTGTGGGGATATGTTCTTTTCTTCTTCTAGAGATATAACCTACATATTCTTCCGCTGAGCAAGAACAATTTACATTTAGTTAGTGTATGTTGCCCGAACTCTTGTGGGGATATGTTCTTTTCTCCTTTTAGAGATATAACCTATATATTTTTCCGCTAAGCAAGAACAATTTACATGTAGTTAGTGCATGTTGACCGATCCGAACTCTTGTGGGGACATGTTATTTTCTTCTTCTAGAGATATAACCT
>NW_013667024.1:290071-294570 GCF_000517525.1 Limulus polyphemus
TTTTCTTCTTCTAGAGATATAACCTATATATTCTTCCGCTGAGCAAGAACAATTTACATTTAGTTAGTGTATGTTGACCGATCCGAACTCTTGTGGGGATATGTTCTTTTCTCCTTTTAGAGATATAACCTATATATTCTTCGGTTGAGCAAGAACAATTTATATTTCGTTAGTGCATGTTGACCGATCCTAACTCTTGTGGGGATATGTTCTTTTCTCCTTTTAGAGATATAACCTATATATTCTTCCGCTGAGCAAGAACAATTTACATGTGGTTAGTGCATGTTGACTGATCCTAACTCTTGTGGGGATATGCTCTTTTCTCCTTCTAGAGATATAACCTACATATTCTTCCGCTGAGCAAGAACAATTTACATGTAGTTAGTGCATGTTGACCGATCCTAACTCTTGTGGGTACATGTTCTTTTCTTCTTCTAGAGATATAACCTATATATTCTTCCGCTGAGCAAGAACAATTTACATTTACTTAGTGCATGTTGACCGATCCGAACTCTTGTGGGGATATGTTCTTTTCTCCTTTTAGAGATATAACCTATATATTCTTCGGTTGAGCAAGAACAATTTATATTTCGTTAGTGCATGTTGACCGAACTCTTGTGGGGATATGCTCTTTTCTCCTTCTAGAGATATAACCTATTTATTCTTCCGCTCAGCAAGAACAACTGAAAAGCGACAGTTTTTTTGTTTTTAAAGAAATTGTTTGTTTAAATGCGTGCAAAGATACTCGAAGGTTATCTGTATTAGCCGTCTCTAATTATGAAGTGATAGACCAGGGAAAGCAATTGGTCAACATCACCCACTGCCAACTCTATGAAGTGATAGACCAGGGAAAGCAATTGGTCAACACTACCCACTGCCAACCCTATGAAGTGATAGACCAGGGAAAGCAATTGGTCAACACCACCCACTTCCAACTCTTGGGCTACTCTTCAAAATGCGGATAGTGAGATTGAACCGTCATGTTATAACACTCACACGGCTGAAAGATCGAGAAACGGGTTTCGATCCCGCGTCAGCAAATTGAGAGACGAACACCCTACACAACAGGCCATGCCAGCTCGCTGTTAAGAAATGAAACAATAATTGTTCTAACAACCTGGTTTTAAGACCCACCAAGTTTCTATTTCAGGCTACGACCTACATGTATTTAAGAAAGTTAGTAACTAGTTTTTAGCATCTGGAAGATGCTATCCTAAAAATTAGTATTATTATTAATGTAATAGCACTTTTTTTTACTTGTTTTTGGAACAATAAATTATTAAATTTTAGGGGTAGCGTTTGGTCACTGATACAGTTGCCAATAAAACTGAACTTACATTCATTAAGTTTCAATGGTTCTTTTAAGTAACTTATTTCCTGATGCAGTAATGCATAAGTAATTATAATTCCGGATGTAAACACGTTTCTTCAAAACTTTGCTAAGCATACTTTTAATGTTATAGGAACATGGCTATTAGAACTGAGTACACGATCCACAAAAAGTCAGCTTGCGAAAGGAATTTCAAAACAAACGTCGTTATTTATAACAAAGCGTCCAGAAAAACGGTAATATTAATTCTCACCGACCAAGCTGGTAAATAAACATTGACACTCATTATGAATAAACGTCTGTTATATTTCTCGCTCTTGTTTTTATTTGTCTGTCGTTTGATTTCAAAAATATTTAGTGCACAACATTTCCTGATTATGCGGTCTTGCGGATGCTTTAAACTTATCTGTTGGATATCACTGTTCCCGAACGCCACATATCGAACGCAGCCTCACTATTGCTGGAACACATACGGCTGTTTGTGGGATTTTCCTATTACAAAACACGCTTTCTCTACACTAAAGTTTGATTGTCTTCCTTTGTATTACTTCATTCAAACACGTTAATAAATCAACAACCTCATTTCTCTCCGTATCGCATTCAATCCACTCGTGTTTTGTTTTGTTTCTTTTCTAGTTATTACACTAGCCTATTCAAACATTTCTTGATCTGTATGAATGTTAATTTTAAGCATTGATTTTGTTGTTATGAATTTTATGTTTGTAATTTTTACACTGTTTTTGCTCTGATACAGTGGTAAATTATGGTATAACAAGATATAATAAAACAGTTTTATCTCTAGCTCTTTTCTAGGACAAAGTTTTATGGTTTACGTTCTTTCTACAAAATGGACAATGCGGAAGAACGGTCTCTCAAGCTATAAGCCTAACATTTTAGTGACAAACAGCTAGAAATATGAATATTTACGTAGCATGACTATCGTTTTTTCACTACCTAATATATTAGAGTTTCGTTGGGATTATGCAGGAAATGTAAACACCTTAAAGAACTTTAAACTAAATCATAGTTTGATATGATTTGTTTCCCAGCATATAAATCCATCGGAGATTTGATATAACGAGTTCATTCATCTCGTCTTAAAATATCAAAAAAGAAGAAACCACTTGTACTGACGAATCTTTAAATGCTGACGTTGATTATACTAGGGGGTGTTTTATTTTCTGTCGAAATTTCAAGAGCTCACACTGAAAGTTAAAGAATAAACGTTTCTAAAGCGTTTAAAGAATTTGTGACTTTATGTAATTTTTGGGGCGTTTTGACATGAAACTTACAATAGTACTTAGAACTGTTTTCTGTTCTTATAAAGTTGGCCCGGCACGGCCAGGTGGTTAGGGCTTTCGACTAGCAATCTGCGGGTCGCGAGTTCGAATCCTCGTCACACCGAACATGCTCGCCCTTTTAGCCATGAGGACGTTATAATGTGACGGTCAATCCCACTATTCGTTGGTAAAAGAATAGCCCAAGAGTTGGCGGTGAGTGGTGATGACTAGCTGCCTTCCCTCTAGTCTTACACTGCTAAATTAGGGACGGCTAGTGCAGATAGCCATCGTGTAGCTTTGCGCAAAATTCAAAACAAACCAAAGAAACTTGTATAGTTTAAGCTAAGAAAATAGAATCGAATGGCTAGAGAGCCGGGTCTAGATTCGAACATGAATTTAAATTTGATTTGAAATATATAGTTTTGAAACTAAACCTGTCAATTACTGTTTCAGAACATTTTTTCAAAACATTTTGTGGAATTTGTTTTATTTACTTATCTGTCTATCTCTTTGTTTTGTTTTTCTTTCAATGATTAGTGATTTCCTTTTCTCCCTTTCCGGTGGAGTTTTTTTTTTTTTGGAGGGTTTAATACACATTGAACTTTTTCATTTCCAGAAGATGAAAACACAGGAGATGAATTGGTGATTCATCTTATCTTCTTCTTCTATCAATCTCGTTGGTTATTTTTGTGTTCTGTTCTATCTTCTATATATATAGAAATGTTAGAAATATCTAAATTAAAATATACCTAGATACGTTATTGTTAGAGATGTCTAAATTAAAATATATCTAGATACGTTATTGTTAGTAATGTCTAAATTAAAATAGATCTAGATACGTTATTGTTAGTAATGTCTAAATTAAAATAGATCTAGATACGTTATTGTTAGTAATGTCTAAATTAAAATAGATCTATATACGTTATTGTTAGTAATATCCAAATTAAAATAGATCTAGATACGTTATTGTTAGACATTTCTAAATTAAAATATACCTAGATACGTTATTGTTAGACATTACTAAATTAAAATAGATCTAGATACGTTATTGTTAGTAATGTCTAAATTAAAATAGATCTAGATACGTTATTGTTAGTAATGTCTAAATTAAAATAGATCTAGATACGTTATTGTTAGTAATGTCTAAATTAAAATAGATCTAGATACGTTATTGTTAGTAATGTCTAAATTAAAATAGATCTAGATACGTTATTGTTAGTAATGTCTAAATTAAAATAGATCTAGATACGTTATTGTTAGTAATGTCTAAATTAAAATAGATCTAGATACGTTATTGTTAGTAATGTCTAAATTAAAATAGATCTAGATACGTTATTGTTAGTAATGTCTAAATTAAAATAGATCTAGATACTTTATTGTTAGTAATGTCTGAATTAAAATAGATCTAGATACGTTATTGTTAGTAATGTCTAAATTGAAATAGACGTAGATACGTTAGTATTAGTAATGTCTAAATTAAAATAGACGTAGAACCAGAAATATTTTACGAAGAAAGGAAAACCCAGTCCCGGATTAACCATGAGGTGAATGATTCAGCTGCCTCAGGACCCCCACAAATATTTTATTAACATTATTTATGAATATTGCGATGTTCGATTCCAAATGTTAGCAAATAGTGTAATGTGAACAACAAACAATACATGCTATCCATGGACAACATAAATGGAGCTTATTCCAAATGTTGACAAATAGTGTTCTGTGAACAACAATACACGCTATTCATGGACAACATCAAGGGAGCTTATTCCAAATGTTGACAAATAGTGTTCTGTGAACAACAATACACGCTATTCATGGACAACATCAAGGGAACTTATTCCAAATGTTGACAAATAGTGTTCTGTGAACAACAATACATGCTATTCATG